>NC_056732.1:247253044-247293044 GCF_019279795.1 Protopterus annectens | reverse complement strand
GTGTTATGCCATTCCTATTTTCCCTTTACATTCACTCATGGTAATGCATGATATATTGCTTTCAGCTCTGAGTTATTGTATATCTGCTGTGGTGTAGTGGTACTTTATGCAGACTTGTGTGTCCAAGGTCCCGGGTTCGAGACTGACAAGGGTATTTTATTTTGCTGCTGAGCAGCACATTGTCATACAGAGTGACTAAGGCACTTTTAAGCAGTTGTAAGTGGGTTTGCGTGATGCTTAGCTAAGTGCACACAAGCTCACACTCGCCCACCCCTGCTAACTACTGCTTAAAAGTGCTTACTCCCGCTAACCTCCGCGCTAATTTCTTTTAAAGAAAAGAAAATGGGGAGATAGGAAAGTGGTGATATAGGGGGCACAAAGAGGGAAAGACAGTAGGGAAACCAGCTTGGGATGTGCAGGATGGGTGTAGGGAAGGTCCATAGCTGCCCATTTCTTTACCAGCAACAGCTGTGCATATGTATGAAATTTGGTGTGAAATTTGAAACCTTCCACCCCTGATAGAGGGGTGAGGACAACAAAATATGTTGTACTGCCAATTAGAATTATCAGTTTACATGTCCAGTGGACATGTGTGCGAATTGGGCAGTTATGTATGGGGCATAATTTTTTTGTGGGAACAGATTGTCCTTTTTTTATTTTTTTTCAGGTGAGAGTGGAATGTGAGGTAGAGGAAGTAGGTATATTTGGGGAGGTAGGTTTGGGAGGTAAACAGACAAGACAAACAAGATGCATACAGGGGCAGAGTTTGACACATGGGGTGGGTGAACACAATTGACGGGGAAGGATGTTTGGAATTCGCAAGCCCATGAGCCCACAGATGGTAACAGTGGAACTGAGATCCCCACCCATGGGCAGTCACCACTGCACCTTCACAGCCCCGAGGGTGGCTTTGCTTAGTAGGACAGGCAGACTCATCTGAGAGACGCGCCACTCTCACCTCAAACTGGCGTAGGGGATCAGCGACTGAACGCTGGATCTCCCTACGCACCACAGCCCAGACCCTTCGAAGGGTGATGGGTGGCCCTTCTCTGCCCATGCTTGCATGGGGGGGACGAGCCCTATCCCCTGCAGTGCTTCCACCTGAAGGTGGCACAGGACCAACGGAGGAGGGGAGCCCAGGCTGGGCACCGGAGCTACTGGTGCCAGGTGCACTTGCCAACTGAGGAGGGACAGGTGGGTACGCTGGGACTGGCCTTCCCATACGTTCTGTGATTAGGAATGTTTAATTACAACATAATCAACAGCAATTCCAGATTAGTTGTAACAGCATGCAGTAATATTCCCATTAACCCAACACACCAAGGTTCCAACAGTTGAACAGCAAGCATAACACATGCATATATTGAACAACAGTGGACATTCCAACAGCATGCAGGGATGTTTGGTAGCAACAGGCCATCATGAACATGGTGTTTGAACAGGGCACATGCATCAATATCAATGCAAATATTTATAAAACAGTAGGACATATGTCCCAGCAAATATTTAAGGTTACACATACCCATTGAGGTGTGGAATTGCATGGTTTATGCACATATTGTAGGGTGCAGAAAAACCTTGGTTAACATCTTTTAATGACCTTTTAGTCTACATTACATTCCCATTGACTGCAGTTGTATATCCCCTACCTGTATTATTACACTTGCCACCATACATTAGGTTGTGTCATGGGTTTGGCTAGTTCAATATATGCCTGACCTATATCTGACATACTAACTGTCCAGGATGCAGGTGTTACTGCTACATATTTCTTGTTTGCATTTATATTTCTTTATCTACATATCTGGGATGTTTTCACATGACATTTTCACTTCGATTTGTACAGAACCCTGTATTTCTTAACACACACTCACATTTCTGGTGAATAATTACATGCTACATGTGTGCCAGGTTTACTTATTCATGCCAGCCAGTAACTGACTATTGTGGACTGTATATATGTTTCACAGCTACTAGCACTTCCATCACCCACTTTATATGGGACTGCATAACTCTGGGTTGCCAGCACATTTTCAAACAGTACTGTTTGTATAATGCAAGGGTACAACAACATTTCAGATTCTGTGACACAGACACACTCTGGGTTTTAGACCTTTATTAATGACATTGCACACTTATCCACAGGCTCACTCCTTTATTTGTTTTAATGGTGTTTATGGCAGACATGTTCAAGACATATTATACCTTTATTAATAGGTTAGAACAATCTTTTTTCAGGCTCACTCACTTATGTTATATGACAGTGCCTGAAGGGATATTATTCCAGACATATGTTACCTTTCTTAATGGGTTACTACACTCTTTTTCTGCCTCTCTGATGTTTTTATCTGACAGTACATGCAGAGAATGTATTCAGGCAATTCTATGGCTGTTTTATTGGACTACAACACTTTCTTTCATGCTTTCTCCCATATTTTATATAACAATACATGCAGAATAATCACTAACCTGCCTGGTGGCGCAGCCTTAGCAGCCTTTCAGCATAGGCTTGCTGATTCACAGCACGGTCACCTGCAGCTGTAAAGTAAATGAAGGGATATTGAAACATACCTATCAGTTATACATACTCCATTATCAATTCTTACATACTGCATTCCATGGCTACATACTCAGTTGTGGGGCATTCTGCATCCCACGGGCCTCCTGTATCCACTGGTTCAGGCGGTCCTGCTTTCGTCTATTCAGGTCTGCATGATGGTGACGGACCTGCTCACCAGTCCAGGGAATGCCTGTGGCACTGGTGAGGTCATGAGCTAACCGGATCCAAGCCTCTGCCTTGTACTCAGTCCCTTGGAACTGACCCTGCAGGAGTCTTGTCTTGTGATGGTGGACAAGGAGCCAAACCATGTATTTGGATTCCTCGATGCCCCAACGTTGCGCTCGGAAGCGTGAACCCTCTCCTGCACCTGCCATTCTGACTGCAAATGTGAGCTACATTAAGTTATGGAGAGTATTCCTGCCTATGGGGCTTAAATATGCCACATTTCCCGCACTTTTTTGTGATTGGCCGTTTTGTAAAATTCTCAGCTGACTGCAGACCTGCTTAGTAATGGTAAAACTATCATTCGTAAGTTTATGAATGTTAATAGTGGCTGCTTCCCCTATGTTGTCGTGGCTTAGTGGTTCTGTACTTTGATTATGATGCAAAGGGTCCTGGTTTCGAACCTAGTCATTCTTTTATTTTAATACTGTCTAGACAGGCTACGGGGTGTGGCTGCGTTTAAGCAACTTAGCTCTACGTTGCTCCCCGGTGCCCTGGTTGGCACGGCGCACACATCCACACAAACACATTGCACTGAGTAAAGCGCTTTTAAACTTTGGACAACTCTATTTAGCTGGGTAAAGTGCTATTAAACTATGGGCAACTCTGTTTAGCTGGATAGAGTGCTATTAAACTATGGGCACCTCTGTTTAGCCGGGTAAAGCGCTATTAAACTATGGGCAACTCTGTTTAGCTGGGTAAAGCGCTATTAAACTATGGGCAATTCTGTTTAGCTGGATAAAGCGCTATTAAACTATGAGCACCTCTGTTTAGCTGTGTAAAATGTTGCTTAACACCAGGCTATATGGGTCCTTTAAAAATATATATTTTGTTCACTGATACATTGGCCATGTCACTGCTTTTAATAAAATTTTAATCATATATGTCTGGTATTATTTCAAATACTGATTTAAAACATAAATAAGAAGGGGAGTGGTGGGACTCGAACTGTGAATGCCTTCTCTTTGTGCATACGCTCTACCATTATGCTATTGCAATTTGGTGTGATTTGCATAAACATTCTTTCTTATGCTCTTCCATGTCAGAATTGCTAACTCTAGCTAAGCAATGGGCACACCTGTGCACACACGCGCAAATACGGGCAGCTATATCGTGGATTTAAAAAAAATATATATATAATTATTTACTTCATATAAGTGTAATGGGGGTTTACAGTGTCAGGGAGTGTGGTGTTGGGTGCAAGTACATTTGAGCGAACTCGCTCTTGTGTGTTGATATTTTGCTTTTTATAACCCTGCAGGGGTGTGCACATTTAAGACTGCTCGGCAGTCGGACACGCCCCCTGCTTTCCTACTCAGTCCGTGTAAGAGTTACGGTTGAGTCAGCATGCCCTCATGAATATTCATGGCACGCTGACGTCAAACCGTTCAACTGCAGCCTCTGAGTAAGACTTATTAAGTCTTACACGGATGATTAGTGAACCCGGGGGTATGTAAATAAAATCTTAAAATGTATAAATGTAACTACTGTTTGTGTATAAATGTAAATAGAAATGAAATTACTTTGTGTTTTACTGGAACATAGTATAATGCAATATAAGCAAATGGAGCTTTTGTCCCTGGGCATCTGCTGAAAACGGGTATTGCCCAGTCAGACTTTACTGGTAAACAAAGACAAAATAAAAATAAATAAATAAACAAACATTTTTATATCTTGACCTCTTTAGTTGTAGATGATATCATATAATCCCTTACCATTTTGTACATTTTGTTCATAACAAAGATTTCCCTTTTTATTCTTCATATTTCCATTCTTTCATTATTTTTTTATATTTTTTTTTTCAAGAGATAGAGATATCTTTTCTTTCTTTCTTTATAAATTAATTTTATTTATCTTGTGTAATATATTTTTCTTATCCAAATTCCTTTTGTATATATTTTTCATATTACTTAGCACTTATCTTTCTTCACCTCACATTCCATCATATTCCTAATATTACATATTTCTTTACATATTTCTGCATGTGCACTAACCCACAATGATCCCAAGATTCATAGAAAGGCATCATAGCACAATGATTCAACCACAGTTGCCTTATATCTTTCTGAAATTACTTTCTATTAACTACCTTTCCATTATTTATTTATTTTTATTTATTTATTTATTTAATTTGATTTATTTTGTTTATTTATTGATATTTGCTGATCAGGAAAGTCTGACTGGGACAGGAGCTCATTTTCATTGCAGGATCAGGGAGAAAAGCTCCATAAAAACATTATGATTACACAGTATTTTGCAAAAATTTAGATAATTTACCGAAATTACAGTACAATACAATACAACAAAATAGACTAATAAATTGTATGAAGTTACATCCGAGAGAAAAACAGAGTAATTTATAATATATATATATATACATATATATATATATATATATATATATATATATATATATATATATATATATATATATATGGGTTATCTTTAGTACATCGACAGCCCACTAGATCGAATTCCACTTCACCGACATGACAGAACATGGACAAATGAACCATTTGACCATCCAGAAATGAAAAACTGCCATTAAATTGACTACACAAATGTGGGGAGCTACGACTCCCACAACCCCCTACATGGGAGGGCTTCACCCTCACACCCTCCTAACTTAAAATTCCAACTCCGAAAATGCACTACCGTGGGGATACAGGGCAAAGTTCAGGTGGATGGCTAAATGGTATCTTATCATGTGGAAAACTTTGGCTCTTCATTTGTCGATGTTCTGCCATGTCAGTGAAGTGGAATTCGATGTAGCGGCCTTTCGGTGTACTAAGGGTAACCCATATATATATATATATATATATATATATATATATATATATATATATATATATATATATATATATATATATATATTAACGTACACTTTTTTTGTAAATATTGAAAAGGTCGAAAGTTAAGAAAGGAGAAGATCACTAGAGTGTTAGTGTTAGATTGAACGAATTAATAAAAGGAAAGAAAAATCAGTAGTTTTAAAGGGATGAGGGATTAGAATGACAGGTAAGGTTAGTGAGTTTATAGTAAGAAAAGAGTTGTTTAAAGTAACTTATAGATCAAAAAGAGTTTTCTACTGGTTTTGATGGGTAAAGGTTGGGGTAAGCTAGAGGAAGGCTCAAGGAGAGTAGGATGCTTATCTATTTGGATAGCTGCAGGGGCAGGTTTTAGTATTTAGTAGGTAGTTCTTTAGGGTGAGTTTAAATTTGTGGAAACAGCTAATGGTGTTTATGCTGGTTGGAAGTGAGTTCCATAGATTAGAGACAGTGTATGAGTAAAGGCAGTGTCTGGCTCTTTTGTTTGGAACATGTACAGTTATGAGTTGTTTATTTTCAGCACAAAGGGTTCTGGTACAGCTATATGGTATTAAAATATTCTTAAGGGCAGGGCAGTTGTTTGGATTGTAGACAATTTTATGTGCTATGAACAGATGAACGAGGTTAAGGTGGTGTGGAAATTCCGGACAATTTAATTCATTTAAGGCTTGGCAGTGATGTGAGCAGTATGAGCAACCTGTGGCAAATTTGTCAATTTTATGGTAGCAGGTCTGGAGCTTATTTTGTAAAGAAGAGTGCAGGTTAGTAAAAATGGGGGCACCATATAATAAGAAGGGGAGCAAGTATGTGTTGGCAAGATCTTTTTTGGTGGTGCTGTCTATTGGGTTGGGAAGGTGGCCTAATGGTTAAGGTGTTTAATTTACAAACACTAGATGCAGGGTTTGAGTCTCACAAAGGATAGTTAGCTAGGCTTAAACTAGCTCGCAAGGGCAGTTAGCTTAGTATGAACCTATGCAATGTTTATGCCTGTATAGGGCTGCTAATTTTTGTGTTTTTTATGTCATTACCAATATAAGTTTAACGTCAATGGTAATACCTAATAGTTTAGCAAGGCATATGATTTCAATTTCTGTGTTGCATTGTGAGAAAATATGACAGTGAGACTCATGTGAGAGGGGTTTTGCTGCAAACAGCAGAAGCTTTGTTTTTTGGCATTAAGGAGTAGTTGTGATTCGTTTAACCAGGCTTTGATTGCGGCAAATGTATCTTGGGTTATTTGTAGGAGGTGTTGGTTGCTTGAGGATGAGATGATGGTAGTATCATCTGCATATCGGATAATAGAGCTAAGAGGAGAAGCAGTGTGAAGGTTATTGGTAAATATGTTAAAGAGTAAAGGTCCAAGTATGGACCCTTGTGGTACTCCAGTTTGGTTGGTTTGGTATTCTGAGAGGGTATTTTGCCATTGTACGCATTGTTGCCTGTTGGTGAGGTAGCTAGTTTTTGATAGGTGGGTGGGATGCAGCCAATATTAGAAAAGTGTGCTGTAAAGGCAAAAGGTACTTTAATGAATAAAACAGGTGAGGACTTTCATAAAAACTTCTTCAGACCATACCATACCAACATAATAAAACCATTAAATAAAAATTCAAAATACACAATAGCCAATAATTTAATAGTCCTTAAACACACGGTATAAAACAATTATCTTCTCATTTTCTTCAATTTAGGTTTTAAAGAGACCTTATCATTTAGGCCCCCTGCTTTATTTGCCTGCAAATGCAGAATCCAAAACAATTCACAATTTTCAGCTTCATTACATACATCTCCCAGTTTGCTATGATCATTTATAATTTCCACCACTTTAAAAGTAAAAACATGTTCTATACTAGTTTCTTTAACATGTCTAGCTAACAAATTACTGACATTAAAATTTCATATATCTCTCAAGTGCCCCTTATTCTTTCAAGAAGTATCCTATTAGTTTTACCTATGTAAAATTTAAAAGATATTTTACATTGTGCCAAATATACTAAATTCCTCGTCCTACAAGTGGCATGTATTCTAAAGTCATAGATTACACCAGTGTAAGGGTGAATAAACCTACTACAGGAATCTATCAAATGACAAAAATTATAAGACCTACATGGAAATGTACCATAAATTGTGGAAACATCCCTAGTTATACTGTCTTTATAACATAAAAGTCTCAAGTGATTTTTTTTTTGTTTCTATAGGTTGTGTCCCTAGCGCTGTATTAATGTCATCAAGAAGAATTGGCATGTGCTAACATCAGATGCAAACATTAATACAGTGCTAGGAACACAACCTACCTTTGCTTTTAGGAATAAAAAATTCACTTAAAAGACTTTTATATTATAAAGACAATATAACTACTTGAAAGAATGAGGGAGTACTTGAGAGATATGAGAAATTTTAATGTTAATAACTCGTTAGCTAGACATGTTAAAGAAGCTAGTATAGAACATGTCTTTAGTTTTAAAGTGGTGGAAATTATGAATGATCATGGCAGATTGGGAGATGTATGTAATGAAACTGAAAATTGTGAATTGTTTTGGATTCTGCACTTGCAGGCAGTCAGCCTAAGTGATAAAGTCTCTTTAAAACCTAAATTGAAAAAAAGGAGAAGATAATTGTTTTATACCATGTGTTTAAGGACTGTTAAATTATTGGCTATTGTGTATTTTGAATGTTTTATTTAATGGTTTTATGTTGGTATGATATGGTCTGAAGAGGTTTTTTCATTAAAGTACCTTTTGCCACTACAGCACAGTTTTTTTGTTGATTCGTTTATGTTTTATGTGCTTTGGTTTTTTATTTGTTTTTTTTTATGTTCACAATATTAGAAAAGTGTTGTAGAAGTTTTTTGTGTGTTAGTGCATCAAAAGCCTTTGACAGGTCTAGTAGTAGTACAGAAGTAATATTACCTGAGTCAATGGATCTCTGTACAGTATCCATGAAGGAGACAAGTACAGTGCTTGTGCTGTTTGAGTGGTGAAAGCCATGTTGGGTGCAAGTGAGCAGGTTGTTGCGTGTGAGGTGGTGAAGTAATTGTTTATGGATGCACTTATCAAGGAATTTGGATAGTGGGGAGAGGATAGAGATTGGATGATAGAGGGTTCATTAGAGATACCTCCTTTGTGAAGCAGGGTGATGATGGATTTTTTTCAAGAGGTTGGGAACATAGGATTCTGTAATTGAGTTGTTGATCAGAATGCTAACGGGGTCTTCTATGGCCTCAGCAGCAAATTTTAAGTATTCTGGTGGGAGGTCATCAGAGGAAAGAGAGAGCATGATTTAAATTTTCTGAGTAGTCTCTGGACTTCTGTGGTTGGTATTGGTTGTAGTGAGGCCAGATGGTGTAATATTGCAATGGTGAAGGGGAGAAGAATTGTCTATGAGTGGAGGAGAGGATCTTTCTAAGTGAGCACTGCTTTTGTGTGGTAGATGAGGGGGGAAGGAATTTGATAAGGTGAGGGTAGAGGGAGATGAGTCTGTTAATTTTTGCATGCTATTTATAAAATATGAGTTGAGCATAGTGGCTATTTGTGACAGTGTTTTTCTGGGGATGGTGATGGGTTTTGTTTGGTGTCAGGGGTAAGGAAATTAGTGATGCTTTTCCAGAATTGTTTTGGGTTGTTTCTATGGTTACTCAGTTGTTTAGAGAAAATACTTTCTCTTGTCAGTACATACTAGCTTTTTAGCTTTGTTTCATAACTGTTTGTGTCTAAGTAGGTTACATTCATTTTTGTTTTTATGCCATTCTTTCCAGCCCTTGTCCCTGTTTTGTAGGAGTTGTTTAGTTGCCTTTGCTAGCCAGAGAGCATGGTTTGATTTTACTCTTTTAGCACAAGGAGGGACTAGGTTGTTGAGTGTGTCTAGGAATATCTTATTAAAATAGAAAAAGGCATCATCCAATGGTAGAGTTTTTAGTGGGTGCCAATCTGAGAATTTCAGGATGTAGATAAAGTCATGTTGATCAAAATGTTTTAGGTTTCTGGTGGCTTTATAGTTATAATATTTGGATATATATGGAGTGGATCTAGTGGCTCTATAAGTGAAAAGAGGTAAATATTAACCTTTTTATTAATTT
Organism: Protopterus annectens; assembly: GCF_019279795.1. Taxonomy (NCBI): domain Eukaryota; kingdom Metazoa; phylum Chordata; order Ceratodontiformes; family Protopteridae; genus Protopterus; species Protopterus annectens. The sequence goes on along the minus strand of NC_056732.1, from coordinate 247,283,362 downwards.
TCCTTCGTTAATATATCATTCTTTGATGCCTACTTCAACATGTACTATGATCAATAATATATATATATATATATATATATATATATATATAGAGAGAGAGAGAGAGAGAGATATTATTACTACTCTCATTTCTTGTAACCCTTCAGACATAGTGATAAAGGCAATTTAAATTTTTAAGTTTTCCCTCGAGTAGGTACATTTTCTATCCCTACCTCATGTCTGTTGACATTTTATCATATGTTTATCCATCTACATCCTTTATGTTATCAGATCTCATACAGGATGCATTCTTTGTTTTGAGGGTACTTTTAACAAGTCAAATTTAGTTATGATATAGAGTTTGAGATCATGAGAGATATGTGGGTTTCATAAGATTATCACTGGGATGAAATATGCACTGAATTTGATTGATAGTACATTTGTGATATCCACTGGATCTGACTATGTACTGCCATTGTTAATAAGTGCAGAGCAATATCAAGTGTTATTCTATAACTTCCAATGTAAGTAAAGAAGGACTTGTAATTATCCTGAACTTCTGATGCCAGCCTATGTACATGGGATGCCTTTGTTTCTGTGATGCTATTTTTCAGTACCTTGTATCACTTTTAGATATCGACTCTAATTTATAGGTCTTAAGTTTTGCTGTATATTCTAAGAAGCTTATACTTTTATTGTATTATCCATGCCGGTAGACCATCAGGTTAATTTGTTCTTACACTTCCCATTTTGTTTGTTTCTCTCGTAGGCACTGTCAAACTAATACATCTTTCTAGGTGCATGTATAATTTATTTGCATAACTATGAGATGTGTCAGCATTTTGAGGGATACGGTTGTACTTAAATATTGAGAATTCATTACAGAATTTTAGGAGTTTTTTATGCTTGAAATCTTTGAATACAGTGATATTAACATCTGTTGGTTTGGAGATTTTGAAGAAGGTAATATGGTCAGATTAGTCTAGGGGATGGTATAGTGCATATAAATGTTATATATGTGTGGACAAATTCAAGAATATTTTGCCCTCTATCAGTCTCCTTGAAAATTTGATTCAGGGAAGTCTTGTCAGTTAATTTGAAAAATTTTTGGTCATAGCCTACATTTCATTTACAAGTCTTCTAGTTTATTAAATGACAAAAGCAGACCAAAAACAGCTATATTCCAAATGTATGGTCAGGACCAAACCAGAATCCAGTAGAAATCATAGTAAAACCCACCTTTTATTCAACTGGAGTTTAAAATAATAGTAGATAAAAGGTTTAAAATAGCAATAGATAAGTGCTTTTGATTCCACTTGAAAACTTATTCAGAAAATGCTTATCTATTACTATGTTAAACCTTCATCTACAACAATTTTATACCACAGTTGAATAAATGTTGGTTTTTACCAATATTTCTCCTAGTTTATTGATAGGTAGTTAAATTCACCAAGGATGATGGAGTTTTGTGTATTTGAAGTTCATCTAATATATTTAAGAATTAGGCATGTCTTTTTGGGGTCATTATGGGGGATACTATTACATACTATGATCTGATATTTGGTTTTATTTAAGGTGAGTTCAGTCTCAATAAGTTTGTTTAGTGGGTCTCTAGAAATATGTCTCAAGATAATCTACTCTTTAACAAATATGAATACGCCACTGCAGATCCCATCATGTCTAAAAGCATGGAAGGTAAAGCAGAGACCAGCATGCCTTCTACACTTTTTTAAAGCAAGTTTCAGTAATAATACACGCATGAATGTGCTCCTAACCCAGGAGGACTTCAAGGTCAGGCAAATTCTTATGTAGACTCCTAGCACTGAGCAACACCACCCTGATATTCTTTGTTGTTTGATTTTCTTTGTTTCTTAGTTTGGAAGAGACATTAGCTGGACGCCACCTACAAATCCTTATGGGGAAGCAAAGGCTTTAGGCAGTATGCGGAAGCCCTTGAATGAGAGGTACAATCATTCCTTGGCAAAGTGACTAGGGCTGTGCAGCAGTTCATCTCATGCTGAGCCATGCTAGATCTCTTTCAAATGACTAGCAGTCACTTGGTCAGTTTAATAATTGTTAATTACTGTAATAGAGTCTCTCTTGAGTGATGCAGATATTTCATTAAAATGGAGGTATAACTCTCACAAAAGAACAGAATCTGTGAGTACAAAACACCTTCACAGCATAACATACAAATACATGGAAAATTATCACATGCTGAAGTTGTAGAAAAAGTCATCGCCTAAGACTCTAGGATCAAACAAGACTAGGTCTCAGTGGGAATCAAATACCATAACACATACAGCCAGATGAATACTTGCAAAACTTTCTCCAAAGCAGGTTTACTTAAACCATCTCCGAATGCAAATGCATTTGTGATTGTCGACTCTATAGTAAGTCACATGGTCTTAGTGGATACATTTGCTGATTGCTTAGTATAGCACCACTACTGGTACTTGCACTGATTGTGAACTGTGCACGTGATAGTGCTGTACCACACTTACTATTGTTGTGGCAACATGTGCCTATATGCTGTGCCATTATTTTCCTGTGCTGGTACTTAGTACTAATATGGAGTTGATGTACTATACTGAGTAATCCTGTGGTACTATCTCTATATCCTGTATTGTTTCTGCATCACTGTAATAACTTTTAAATTGCTGCACTCACATATCTTGTGTCAGCAACACCTGTATCCCATGTCATTTTATCCCCACAATAGTACATGTGATGGGCAGATAGGTATATATTTATATTTAACATGAAGTATAGGTTGCCCTGCTCTCTTTCCCACTCTGGTGAAATAAGCAGTGTGTTTACTTTGCTGATGACAAGAGAAACAAGAAGGCCTGCATTTTTTCTTTGTTCAAACAGCATCTGGAAGACCTTAGCGACTCCAGGAAGGTAGGTGATTATACTTGACTAAGACTCCAGGAAGGTAAGTTATTATACTTGATTAAGTTTAGTTACATATCAGAAGGACTTGGAGATTTTTTACAATGTGGGGTATATATGCATTTGGTAGTAGTTCAGGCCTTCAGCTTCTCACATTGTTGACTGGCTGTGAAGCAGTAACAATTTGTTAAAATTGCAATCTGTCAGCCCATGCTATAATCGACGTATGTTTAGTTAAATATACCACAGTAGTGATGAAGTCACATTGGTTGAGGTTGTGTGACTATGAAGTCAGGAGTATGGAGGTGTGAGAGCGGGAATGTGGATATGTGAAGCCCCTGTGTTAAGCAATGATTGTGCACCATGATATTGTAAGAGTGTTTTATTAATACTTTCTATACAGCAATCATGAAAAGTTTATATGATGCTTTTCAATCACTGTGTATACTTGTGATGAACTCTTGACTGTATGAATGCAGAGAAGCAGTGGATGACTTATTTTACGATAAGTGCAGTTCAAATGTTTGTGCTGTCGCTCAAGAGCATTTGTGATTCACTGTGACTAACAAAGTAAGTACTACTATTTTTTTGTTATCCATTAATATATAGGTAATAACCTACATGAATGTATATATACACATAATACAGTTTATTTAAGGCAAAATTAACAGTTTTGCTATGGCAATAGCTAACAGATAACAAAGGGGCCAATGTTGACACCTGGTGTCTGTGCCAACAAAATGCAAAAGCCTGGTCTGGGACACACACACACATATGTTTGCACGGTTGAGTATCACTTGTGCTCTGCAGTCGGGCAATATCTAATTTGAACCAAATCTAGTTAACCGTGAATAAGTAAAAAATGTACAGAGAGAAGAGTAGAAAAGAAAGTAAGGTGGTGATAATTACATCTTTAAGGCTGGGAAGAAGGAAAATATTGTTCTTTTTTATATATGCCATCTGTTTTAAGGTATGTATTATTTCAGAATTTGTTGTGATTGCTCTCACAACTGCACAAAAAGGGAAGTGGTATAAGATGGTTTGCTGGAATTGATTGGAATTCACTGCATATATGAAGTAAATCCTCCATACTTTTGCAGACCTTGATATATGACAAAGGATATAGTAGCAGATTTGTGCTACAATTTCACTTTGATTTGAATTAAAATTGCACACATGTTAGCAAACACACCTCCAATCATTTATCTTAGTCCTAGTTCATCACCCAAATTTTTATTATGGTGAGGTTCCTCCCCACCAAGTTTGTTTTTTCCTGGATGCAATGTATCAACTGTTTATATGTTCATAGATAAGTACTAGGCTAGCTGCACTTGTGGGCCATTTTAAGCCCAGACAGTTTATCTCTTTGTGGTTGAAATAACTTATCCCACTTGGTTATGGATTGTCCTTGCCCATCACATGGTCGATAATTATATATTAACCCTAATAAGAATAACTGGGATCATAACATAGATAATTTCAGGTGATCCATGCATGGGATAAAACATTTAGGAGCTGCCTCTGTCCATTAGGAGTAAAGGGGGCAGTTATGGGTTTATTTTGCCATGTGTTTATTTTGGTGTCTCAGTGAGGAAATGCTTATGGAATCACTTTTGCCTTTGGAATCTGAGGGTTCTGTATTAAACAAATAATTGAAATGGGGTGGCAGAAATCTTCTCCTCACTAATGTAATGGTAGTATAATCTGATGGATTCTAGTAGAGGGTAACACGCTACTTTGTAATTTAAGAGCTTCAAGGCAATGGCTGATATACAATACCAGCAAGAATGGGAAATATATACACCATTTTCTATAGCTTTATAAATAATGCCACCATTCAGGCATTATCAAGCTCTCTGCTGCTAATTTTGTTTTATACTAACCTCTAAATGTATAACTTCTTCTGCCACTTTGATATAGACAAAGCTATTATAAGTTGTGTAGTTACATACAACTATTTGCACTTGTAGCTTATGTTTAAATTTATTCCACACAGGCAATACCCAATTATGTGCTGAAGGCTATTTCATTTTTCAAGCCTAGTTTCCATGATGTCTTAATGCAAAGAAGTTTGCATCAGATTTCAAGGGTCTGCATTTCATTCCTAATCTCCTGGTGCTGTTGAATAGAGTTGCATGTTCTTATCAATGTTTTCTACTTAACAAATACATGGTGGGTATTATCTATAGTAAATGTTCAATGTATAAATTTAAGTTATCATTGGTCTGGTAGACAAGGTCATAGCTCAAAAAGGTTATCAGAAGGGCTTGGTCACTCCCCCTATCAACCAAACTATAGTGGGCCATAAGTACTTACTAGTAAAACATTTACGTTAACTTTGTAAGGCCAGATTTAGTCCTAATTTTAGGTCAATGAGCATGTGGATTTCTTCCATTCCCTTCTTCCCTTCCTAATGTTGTTACCTGAGAAGGCTGTAACTTACACATACTTTTTTGGCTCATAATGGTTTGTCACCCCTCCATGTTCTTACTCATCTCTGTCCAGTCATTTCCAATCACCCCCCATCCACTTTTAACCACAAATTGAAAGGTATAGGTTGCAGCCTTCAAAAGTAGGCTACAAACCCTCATGTCCCAGGTGGGAGAATTTTTGTTACACCATAATCAAGAAAAAGGGAGTGTCACTGCTAACTAAGGAGCATAGGAAGAGACAGCAGGGATTTGGGAAAGAATTCATATAGTTTCAGTGATGCAAATTCAGGTGGAACATTTTGAGTAAGAGAACAGAATGGGAATGCAAGAAACCTTGAGGGAACACAATGGAGAAGAATCACCATACAGAATCTCTAAAATACAAATAGTGCTATAATGGGGCTCACAATCTGGGAAGACTGAAGAATACATAATTCCCTTTTGGAATCTTTGGATATTGCAGACACTGAAGGTCAGTTGTCAGGCTGGGAATTTATTTACTCTGTATGGTGAAATATTGCTTTAGGAATGGTCCCACACCAACAGAATGGAACAAAGGCTAATGATGACTCATAAGGTTCTCAGAAAGGGTGCCATGTTACAAAGTATCTCTGAGGTGAGCTGATCAGAGATGGGATTGTCAGATCTGTGTATTTTGGCAGCATGGGCTGCTAAAGTCTAACATCTCACATATAGTTAAAAAGAAGATTTGGAGAGGTGAGTTTGTCAAGTTTTTTTTTTTTACCTGCTGGAAATTAGTGGGATAGAGAAGATTGTATAGCAAGATGAGGAAGAGATCAAGGATTTAGTAATAGAGCTACTACCTCTGTGGGCAAGTATTAACCATTCAGATATCAGACCAAAGCCAGAATTTACCAGTTTTATGACAGTGATATTAAAAAGGAAGCCATAGCAAACTATCCCAATGATGTTTTGTTGCTTTACCATATAACAGGCGTATAGACAAGTGATGGTAAGGCTTGGTTACAGCATTATAGGGGATGTAGGAGGCCAATGGCCACTTATAAGGCCCTCACACTGGATGTGCACCATTTGCATATATGACTTAGTATCATGGCAGATAAGATGCAAAAGATTCCATGGCTTTGAAACCAGTCACCTTTTAAATTAATTTATATATATATATATATATATATATATATATATGTAATTATTCATTTTCAGGCTCAGCCTGAGAGCCATAAAGGTAGAACAAAAAAAAAAAAAACAGGCTCACATAATACAAGGTAGGTAACTTAGATACACAGTGTCTACACATTGTGCATATATTTGAAAGCTAGTAGAGTAATATCACAAAATGTCAGTTCGTTTATACACATTTGCAGTATTAAAAAAAGTATATGCGGAAAGTGAGAAAGGGGGAATGGAAAAGAACGATATTGCAGAAGAAACCATAAGCCAAATGCAGTAGGGATAGAGAAAAGAGGGGAGAAGGAGTGTATGAGAGGGGGAGGTGAAAGGAAGGTTGAGTGTGGTAAAATATGATGGAAGATAGAAACTAATCAAAGTAATGGGAGCAGATATCAGGGGACCAGAGTCATGTGTGTGGTAATAATTGAAAACCATGGAAAGAGGTGTTTAATATAAGGATAAAGCTTGGCATAAATCTTTTTTTTCTCCCAGAAGACCAGAGAGCTAATTTTTGGACCTTATGGGCATGGATGAGGTGTTGGAAGTCAAGTGTTTGCTCCAACCATATACTAAGGTATTTAAAAGATTTTGCTGTTTTTATAGCTAACTTGTTGTGCAATATGCTCCATTTTTACGAGTTTGAGAATTTTATTTTTTTTTCCTAGTGCCCAAAGTCATAGATTTTGTTTTGTTGATACACAGGGTGAATTTGCTGTGCATTAACTACTGTGCTAGGGCACTGAAATTGTTCTGTACATCTTGTTTAATGGTAGGGTGAAGTGCACAAGTGCTGTATGTGACCATGTTATCTGCAGAGATAATAAAACTTGTTTGAGGGATATTAGTTGGGGGGGTCACTGATGAATGGAAAAAATTGGACTGTGATGAGGATGGAGCCTTTTAGGGGCACCATTACGGAGGGTCACTGTAGGTGAAAATGCTTTACCTATTTGGACATTAAAGTATTTGCCTGAGAGGTAGTTGTGGAATCAGGGAAGGGTGTCTTGTTAACACCTGTTCTTGTTAGGGCATTAAACAAGTGCTTCATGCTCAAGATTCAGTGGTGGATTAAGAATACTTTGTACACTGATCTGTTTTCACTTCAACTGTCCCCCTGCTCCAAATCTCAAACCAGCACCTTCCCCAATGTGTTATTTCAGGCAATCACATACATATAAATAAATATTTCTCCTGGTTTCACTTTCCTTATTAATTTCAAGCATATGCTAAAATATATTAACCTACATTAAATTATAAAGCCAGTTTCAGCAACTTTTTCTTTCTTAGACAGCAATGAACTCAAAGCAATGACATTATGCTGAAAAGAATATTCTGTTTTAGTACCCATAGTAAAATCAGTATATACACTCACACACACATGCACACATACAGACACATATATAGACACATATATAGACACAAAGACACATACACACACACACACAAACACACACACACATACACACACAAGCATGCACACACACACACACACACACACACACACACACACTCACTTATCTATACTACAACCTGCAACCTAACTAAAAATAAAACAGTAATTCATTGCAGGCAAAAATATTACCAAGACAAACACTTTAACAGTTCTATGTGCAAAGAAAATACCAAATAGAAGTAAATATATAAAAAATTCAGATAAGTATCTACTTTATTGGTTTCATCACTTGCACTGCTACAGCATGAATGCAGGAACCACTTGTGTGATGCAGAAAAATTCATCACCGTGCTATGTTTAACATATTCCCCAGGATTCAGTAAGCTTCCATGCAGGACTAGCTTATTCCTGCATGGAAGAGACCATTCCCATACAGCACGGCAGCGCGCCATGCATATTCATGAAGGGGCGCTGCTGTGCTGTAAAACGGCCATGGTTCTGTGTATGAGTGCAGGGGGTGTGTCTGAGAGCAGAGCTCTCACAATGCACATGCCCGCTGCACTCCAGAATTGCCGTTCGGCAATTTAAAATGAGGAAGAACCCTCATAACACCACCAACCCATCAGGATAAGAAATCTGGACAAAGCCCTAAGGGACAATCGTCCCTACCAAGCCATAAACTTGTTATATGACAGAGTAAGGAATCTGGGCAAAGCCATAAGGGACAACCATCCCTACAAAGCCAGAAAGTTGATAGAATAACAGGTTTGGCATTATCATGGATATTCTGAAGGGTAGAAATTAAAAAACACAACAAATAAATAATTTTTTTTTACATATGCAATAAAGATTAAGCGTAGCTGCGCAGGTATGCATGTTATTTATCTACACTTAGCACAGCTGAAAAGGCAGGATAAGTTAAAAAGCAGTAGACATACAGCATAATGATAAGTGCAATAGTGTACTTGTTAAAGTGTACACCTTTCATGTAGGCATTCATGGTTTCAGCCTTACCAAAACCATTTCCATTTTGTATGTGTAAACATTACAATTTTAATTTTTTGTATATTTATGTAAGAAGTAAGTTATTATTATAGAAGTAACCAGAGTAGTGTATTAGGTCCAGATGTGAGGTGTCAGTGTAATAAAGTAGTGAAACCCCTATATAAACACACGTGTCCCATAGAGTATAGTCATACAAGAATAAATTAATTACAGCACATTGGGGGATGTTAGGGAAGGTAAATAAATGTATATTATGTATTGAATGATGAATCAATCCCATACAGGTGGTAGACCAATATAATAAATCATAAGCAATGTTAAGTATTGCACAGCTATGCTGACAGGGTGTAAGATTGTGTACATATGAATACTAAGCAATGAATAGCCCAGCTAAGTGGATTTGTCCTTTGGTAAGTAATGCTGAACCTGCCCCTTTAAGCACTGCCAACCTTAGCTAAGCAGGTTTGCCTGTAGCTTTGCTTAGCTCAGCATTTTCATAACTGTCCATTCGAGGCAAAGGGTGGGAAATCGGCCATATTTAAACCCCGCAGGAGAGAATACAGCTCATAACTGGTTGTAGCTCTCCACTGGAGGCACTATGGCAGGTGTTGGAGAGGGCATGTACTTTCGGGCACAGCGCTGAGGCATACAGGAGTCCAAGGTCATGGCAGGACTCCTGGTAAAAAACATGACATGAGACTGCTGCAGGACCAGTATCAGGGCTCCCAATATAAAGCGGAAGCCTGGGAAAGTCTCGCCTGTGATCTCACCAGTGCCACTGTTATCCCTTGGACTGGTGAGCAGGTCCGACACCTCCATGCTGACTTGAAACAAAGGAAGAGGGAGGTCTTAGAACAGTGGGTCTAAGAATCCAGGAAGAGGGGAGATGTCCCAGCAGTGTGTAAGTATTCATAGCAATAACTGTTTACCAAAGTCCAGCCTGTGTATATGATGGATAGGTATGCATAAATCTTTCTCTATTTTCATTACAACTCCAGCTGAGCAGGCTGTGAACCAGGAAGCCCATGGCAGCAGGTTGCAAAGGCTGCATTGCGAGGCTGGTGAGTAACAATCCTGCTTGTGGCAGTCATACCAAATAAATATAAAGAAGTAAAATGTCACATGGCACTATAAAAAATGTATATGGTTTGTACTGAATAAACCAGAGAATATGAAAGTAATAGTCCCATATAGGTCATATTTAAATAAAAGTGTAACTGCCTGGCAATAAAGTTCTAAATCCTGGACCGGTTGTGTTTACTCTGGTATTGTATGGCCTCACATGTTGCGTTCACCAAGATGTGATATCCGAATAGTACTGTTGAGTCAACCACTGTTTCTCACACTGTGCTCCATAAAAAAATATGTCTAGGAATGTCTGTATAAGAATGTTGTAATTACAAGGTCAAATTGTACAACCAAGAGAGACTTAGAAAACACTGAAGGAAGAAACAGCAGTTTCTCAATAGCTCACTCTGGTTGTATTTTTAGCAGACACAGCCATGGTTTGAATCCCAGGATTGGTAGTAAGGTGTATGCATAATCATACCTCTCAACTGTACAGACTATCATAGAATGTCCAGATTTTTGCCTCATATTTTTGGCCTGTTCTACTTTTTTCCTGGCAAATCACTGGGATGATTTCAGGATTGAAGTAACTAAATAATGACATGCATTTGAGTTTCAGACTTCAAATCCTTCAGAAAATGTATATTAAAACAAATCCTGTTACTTTAGCAACTTTCTACGTTTATAAGAGCAATATGTAAAATATGTCCCTATTTGCACCCCCATTCTGTCAAGCTTTGTCCAGATGTTTTGCATGAAGAGGTTGAGAGATATGTGCATAATTTTAACTATGAATCTGGGAATATGTGTAGAAACAGTTAGGTAGTGTTAACAAACATTCCCTCCACAGGTCTACCAGGTAAGAAAAGTAGAATGTAGCTATAAGACGGTTGAAGTATAACTGTGTACAAACATGCCACTGCCCAAACCAAGGCCATAGGGTATTGTAATAATACCCATAAATTAATGATTAGAGCAATGATCATTAAAGTTGTGAGTACTGCAAGGATATACAAGTTGTTAATGGACATATCTCTATCCTCCCACCATATCTGCAACAATACTCTAAACACACCAATCAATGAGTATGTTTTACACCAAACCTACTGTTGGGACATATGTCCTGTTGTTCAACAAATAATGAAATATGTTTCTATTAATGTTCCATGTTGAAATACTATCATTGCTGGCCTGTTACTATCAATGTAACCTGCATTCTATTGTAATGGCTGCTGTGGTTCCATATATGCATGTGTTCTATTTTCTATGCAACTGTTCCAAATCAGTTTTTTTGGGTTAATGGGAATATCTATGCATGCTGTTATAACTAATCCTGGACTATGTTGACTATTACTAACCCACATATGTTCTAAAACTGCAACACCATAACACATTTGGGAAGGCTGGTTCCAGCGGACACACCTCGCCCATCTCATCTGGCTATAGCACCAGGCCCCTGCACATCTGTGACCCACCCTGGGATCTCCTCGTCTGTTGGTACTGCACCACCTTCTAGGGGAACCACTTCAGGGGATGGGGCTCATTCCCCTTGGGAGTGGATGCAGACAGGATACAGTCACCCAAAGCCAGGTCCAGGGATTGGTGTTTAGCAAGATCTGAAATTAGTTTGGTGATCTGCTATGCCAACTTGATTGCTGCATGGTGCAATTAGAGGACCAGCCTTCCCCTCCTGCTCAGCCCCCAGCAGAGCCACCTTTGAGGCCTTGAAGGTGCAGTGGTGACTGCCCATAGGTGGGGACCTCAGTCCCACTGTTTCCATTTGGGGGCTCATGGATTTCCAATTTCCAAATACCCCTCCCAATCTAAGGTGTTTACCCCCACATGTGTCATATACCACCCTTGTATGCTGTCTTGTCTGTCTTGTCTGTCTTACTACCCAACCTACCTCCCCAAATATACCTACTATCCATCCCCAACATCCCACTCTCACCTTAAAAAAAAGGAAATTTGTTCCCAAAATAAAAATCTCTCCCCATACATAGCTGTTCATTTCGCACATGTGTCCACTGGACATATGTAAACTTGTCTAATTCACTTCAAAATGTATTATTGTTGTCCACGCCCCTCTCTCATGGGTTTGAGTGTCCAAATATACCTCCAAATTCAGTATATATGCACAGCTGTTGCTGTAGAAGAAATGGACAGCTCTGGACTTTCCCCACATCCGTCCTGTACATCCTTGGCTATTTTCCACTTTGTCTTTCCCTCTGTGTGCCCCCTTTTACACCACTTTCCTATCACCCCTTTATTCTTTTCTTTTAAAGAAATTAGCATGGGAGTAAGCGGGAGTAAGCTGTTTAAAGCAGCAGTAAGCGGTTTTGCATGTGTTAGCACGGTGCTAAGCTAAGCCTACACAGATAAAACAAGTATTGGTTTAACCATGTTTTAGCAGTACTTAGCTCCACGCAAACCCAAGCAAACCTGCTGACAACTGCTTAAAAATCACCCTGTTACCTTCAGCCACTGTTTTGGCCAGCAAAAAATAATCATCCCTACCAATTCTTGGTCCAAGGACCATGTACACCATAGTCAGAGCAATATACCACTACTCCACCTGAGCTCTACGACTGATTGTTTTTTTTTTAATTTATCATTGAAGACAGCTATAGAATACTGTGGAACCAGTCATGCTTATAATATATAAATATACAAATATGGATTTGTATGCTGCTAGATACAAAAGAAAAGTATATACATCAGATATATGTAGCTGTATATACAAACTTAGACATATAGAATATGTACACATATATATATATATATATATATATATATATATATATATATATATATATATAATAAAATAATATATATGTGCAGGGGAGTGCTACAGAATCCTGAAAGCCCAAAATCCTGAAGACCAAAATCCTGAAAGTTCAAAATACTGGAAACTCAAAATACGGAAAACTGAAAATCCTGAAAACACACAGGATATGAAGCACTTACTATATTCCAGCACAAGTACATACAGAAACATATTACCCTTCAACTATATGCAGGGGGGCTGCGCCCCCCACACGCCCCTGCTTCTTAAATATATCAACTCCAGCATTGCACTTCACTACACTAAGTGCAATCTTGGAGTCCATATATTTAAGTAGCAGGGTGTGTGTGTGTGTGTGGGGGGGGGGGGCAGCCCCCCACAGGGGGGGTGCAGGGGGGCTTGCCCCCCTGCTTATACTCGGAGAACAATAATATAGTTTGTGCTTTATTTGTTTCTGTATGTACTTGTGCTGGAATATAGTAAGTGTCGGTATCCTGTGTGTTTTCAGGATTTTGAGTTTTAAGTATTTTAAGTTTTCATTATTTTGAACTTTCAGGAGTTTGGTCTCAGGATTTTGGTCTTCAGGATTTTGGGCTTTCAGGATTCTGTAGTGCTCCCATGTGCAGATATATAAAATTTATACGGATATACCAGTAGTCATATATGTAAACATATATATATATATATATATATATATATATATATATATATATATATATATACACAAATAGATATATATAAATATATACATATAGGTACACACACGCACACACACACACACACACACACACACACACACACACACACACACACACACACACAGACATATATACATATATATATATATATATATATATATATATATACATACATATATATATATACATACATATATATATATATATATATATATATATATATATATATATACACATATATATATATATATATATATATATATATATATATATATATATATATATATATATATATATATATAATCATCTTCTTTCGGCTGTTCCACCACAGCGGATCATCTGTTTCCATTTCTTCCTGTCCTCTGCATCTTGCTCTGTCAGACCAACCACCTGCATGTTCTCTCTCACCACATCCATAAACCTTATCTTAGGCCTTCCTCTTTTTCCTGGTAGCTTCATCCTTAGCATCTTTTTCCCAATATACTCAGCATCCCTCCTCAGCACATGTCCAAACCAATGTAATATTGCCTCTCTGGCTTTGTCTCCAAACCTTTCAACCTGGGCTGACCCTCTAATATACTTATTCCTAATACTGTCCACCCTCATCACACCCAGTGCAAATCTTAACATCTTTAACTCAGCCACATCCAGCTCTAACTCCTGCCTTTTTGTCAATGCCACTGTCTCCAACCCATATAACATAGCTGGTCTCACTACACTCTTGTAGACCTTCCCTTTCACTCTTACTGGTACTCGTCTGTCACAAATTACTCCTGACCCTCTTCTCCACCCACTCCATCCTGCCTGTAGTCTCTTCTTCACATCTCTTCCACACTCACCATTACTCTGAACTATTGATCCCAAGTATTTAAACTCATCCACCTTTGCCACCTCTACTCCTTGCATCCTCACCATTCCTCTATCCTCCCTCTCATTCACACACATATATTCTGTCTTAGTCCTGCTGATCTTCATTCCTCTTCTCTCTAGAGCATATCTCCACTTTTCCAGGGTCTCCTCCACCTGTTCCCTACTCTCACTACAGATCACAATGTCATCTGCAAACATGTACTGGAGTCATACCCAGAGGCATACCTCCCCACCCCTAAGTGCAACAGATCTGTACAAAGGCTGTAAATGGGGAGGGCAATGAACCAACACTAGGGGCACAATGTGTGCCTGCATGTATAAATGTAGAATGTTGCTACAGGAACAGGATCTGTGTCAGCACACATGTTCAGAAGGATGTCAATTCTGAAACTGTAATGTATGTCATCATATACTGACAGAAATCCCCACATGGTCACAGTGATTTACCTCAGGAAGGAATAACATGATACTGTACAACAGACCACAAATATGGGCAATAAACATGGACAGTCTGGAACAATCTGGCTGGTTGACAGGTATGCTCAGAAAAGTTTAGTGCAAGAAAGCATAACCAAGCCTGACAATGGGGGTGGGGGTGGGCATGAAAATGTGGACATTATGGAAATACTGGCGTAGTCGAGCTGACACATATGATGCAGTAACACCCTCCTGTCGGTTCTAACATCTGTTGTGTGGAATAGCACAAGTCCAAAGCCCACTGACCTCCCAATAGTTAGTCACAAAATCTTCACATCCTCCCACTGATGTGTCAGAAATACGCAATGCTTATGGAGGCCAGGCAACACCTACAGCTGCCTAATATCTGGACATAAACATCAAATTAGGTAAAATACACTGAGCAGCTAGCCATGTCGCCAAGCAATATCCAAACTACACCAAACAAAACAAACTTATAAAACTCAAATAAATAAATAAAAAGACAGCAGGCAGATAGGCTTCTTGCTTCAAACCAGTTTTATGTAAGCACTTTCATCCATATGAATGCAATGAACTTCTTCAGATAATACAAATTGTTCAAACACTCCCTCTAAAAAAGCAGTATCACTTAATAACATCACAGAATCCAATTAAAATCTTAAAGTAACCCTACTCAACTCAGCATTATAGCAGATACTTAGTATGCTCAAAAATATCTATTAAACAATATTAAATGCTTTATTAAAAATACATGTAACAACTATTTATATCATAATATAACACAGGCTTATCTATCCAAAGCCTTTAACCTTAATAAACACTTGACTGAACAACATTAATTTAACTCTGGCTGGATGTAAGCATTACTTTTTAGTTGCCATAGTAACTCCTGCCTTTCCAAAACCAGTTCCCAAGGTCCGCCTCTAGGATTTTTACCTACTTGTTCTATAACTATATATTTGAAGGTGTGTGTAGGATTTACAAAAATATGTTTAGCCAAAGATTAGACAGAATTTGTTTTGTAATATGATATTGATTTTCATGAATTCTTTGCTTAAGTGAATGTTCCGTCTTTACTATGTTGGCAAGCCGCAAGATAAACAACACCACTAGTTTCACAATTAAATTTTCGCCTTAGATTATAATATTTATTATGAATACGGGCCACTTTTCCCACCTGGATGTATTTACAAAAATTACACTGTCCACATTTATTCATTCTGAAGTTGTTGCTTCGGCTATATAATTTTCTCTCTAATAAAGTCTTAATATCACAGCCCTTCTTGTAAGTAATATAGGGCCTAAGGATTAACACTTTGGCAAAACTATTATCTTCCATTATTAAAGCCAAGTTTTTCAATAATATGCTAGTTATAGCAAAGGCATCAATTGAGTAAGTAGTAAAAAAACTCATTTTAAATTAAAATTAGAACAAGGGTTTTCCAGTGAAGGCTGACTTATAACCTGTGTCAAACCATCACCTAGGTGTCCTTTCAATAAGATGGGTTTAAAATGCCCTGATGCTCTTTTCATCTCAACTTCTTCTATCAACTGATCTATTAAATGACAAGGATATCCTCTTGCCAAAACATAAGTTTAAGCTTCTCACATTCACTATGGAATTCTACTTCAGTCGAAACTATTCTGGCTGCCCTCACGAGCTGTCCTTTTATTACTGCTCTTTTTTGCTGAAATGGGTGGCTACTCTCAAAATGTAAAAAAGAATAAGAGTAAGTAGGTTTCCTATAGATTGCAGCATAATATCTATTGTTAACAGTATCTTTTCTTAACTGCACATCCAAAAACTGACAATCTGTTCCTCAAATTAGAAGGTAAAGTCCAACAAATTACTTAATATAGAAATATTTTCTACAAAGGCCTTAGCTGTGTTCTCATTACTTTTCCAAAGGAAGAACATATCATCCAAGATTACAGTAAACAATCCAGTTAAAAATATGCCTGCCATGTCTCATAAACCACTGTCGTGGAGGTGGCTGGCCCCTAGGAAACCGGCGAAAAGCATCCAGGTAAGGAAAAACTCCACACCAGTGTACTGCAGTTACATTCCAACTGTGTACTAACAGTCTGTAGATGCATATGTAATTGCAAAATAGAGTATTGGGTGGGGTTTAGTAATGCACACTTGTGCCCACTTCAGTTGAAGATTAGCAAATAGTGTAATATCATAGTGTATACTGTACCTGTACAGACATGCAGCATTGCACCTGGACCAATGGCCATTGTGAAGCTGCTGACAATACATCTACCATCACATTACCTAGGTACCTCCTATCAACATGAGACATTGTACAACAATGGCCAATGAAGTAAAATTCTCTTGGAGAATAGGTAGTGTGGTTAAATGATATAAAGCTTTAAAAGTGCAACATATATAGCAAAAAAACTTGCATAAATTTCCAGTACTACAATTAAATGCACTTACAAGATATTCACACTGTGAATGCAGTTATGTTGCTGTCTTTCAGTTTTTCCCGGTTAGGGGTCGCCACAGCGGAACTCCGGTCAGCTAATGATTGGCAGTAGATTTTCATGAATGCCAAGGTGCCAGCTCGATGTTCAACCTTCAACGAAGGCACGCCCATTTATACATGTCTTTCAAACCCCCACCCAACCGCGAGGAGGACATGCAGATTCCACACAGAAGGCACTCTCTGCACTCCAGCTGAGAATCAAACGGGAAAACCTCTTGCTACGAGGCAACAACGCTACCGCTACACCACCGTGGATACTGTGAATGCAGTTATACTATAGCGAAATGATGGCTCCAAAATATCCAGTCTTATTATGGCTCCAAAGTATCCAGTCTTTTTAGTCTGATATACAAAGTATCCACACTGAAGATGTAGTAGCTGCTATGTGACTGTGATGAACTGTAATAAAAGCTTAACCAATCTAACAGATCAAATAAAAGCTTCTAGCTTTAATGGCAGTTAAAATCCTTTTATTATAGAAAAAGTTAAAATCTTCATATCAAGTTAAAATCTTGATGTAGAATAAAACAGTCCCTCTGTATTCCAAACGATAAGTGCTTTTGTTATCTTCTTCAGATCGTAGAGATTGGGACTGGAAGTTCTTTTTTATAGTGCTTACTTCCTTTATTGTTGGGACAATCATTCAATAATCACACTTTCAGTCAGCTGTTTAAATGCACCAATCTTCTTTCCTCTCAGCTGGGGGTGTTCCATTTCCTATACCTTTTGCTTTTGAGGGGTGTGACCAATTATGAATTATTACGCCAGACACACCTCCATGTTAGCTAATAGTTGGTCTTCTAGCTTTTAGTATAGGTTTCAGTGGAATGATGTTATTCAAGCCTGACTCAATATCAGCATGGAGGTTCACAATCAACTTACTCTCCCTGCATTCAGTAATATTTTCAATGTCGCCTTTCCTTATTCCACTATATACAATTGTCTATCACCTTATAATTGAAAGAATGACCGACATTTCTTTCAGCATGCGTTGCTAAAGCATTATGTGGATCTTTATTAGTAATGTCTCTTTGATGTCCCAAAATGTGATTTTTAAACATCTGATTAGTTTTTCCTACATAGAATGCAGGGCATAGTTTACAGGTAGCCATGTACACCACATTGGGGGTTACACAAGTGGCTTTGACATTAAAGGTGTATTTCTTCTTTGTCCTTGGATGTTCAAATTTGTTATTAGAGTCAATCAGTGGACATGCTGTGCAGTGGCCACACTTGAACGTGCCTTTATGTCCAACAATTTTATGTTTGCTAAACCCATCCTTTGCACAAAGTAACCTCTTTAAATTTTTCTTATTCTTGTAGCCAAAGCATGGTGTTTCACCTACAATGTCTTTTAGCTTGGCATCCTGGGTGAGAACTGGCCAAAACTGCCTTATTATAGATTTAACTTGTGTGTTGTCTGTGCTGTAGGTTAACATCAATCTGGTGGTTCTGTCTTCTGTTTTGTTTTTCTTTTGGATAACTTCTTGAGCATTCACATCTTTTTCATTATAGCCTCTCTTTCTTAGGTTTTGTTGTAAAAACAAAATTTCCTTTTCTCTTGTCTCATCTTTGCTACATCTTGTATGTATTCTTTGTGTTTCATTTCGCATAATATTTTTAGGGACATGTTTAGGATGCATGCTGCTTTTCAACAAGTAATGATTTCTCCATGTATTTTTTCGGTGTAATTTGGTTTCCAACATGTTTTCGTTAAGAATAACATTCACATCCAAAAATGCAACTTGATTATGAGAGTGTTCTGCTGTAAATCTTAAAAAAGAAGTAGTCCTATTTAGATATGGATGGAATGATTCGAACTGTGGTACGGTTCCTTCCCATAAAATAAAAAGATCATCCACAAATCGACCATAAAATTTGATGCATTCATATCATGGATTATTTGAATTCAATACATGCTCCAACTCCAAGTCTACAAGCACAAGATTTGAGTAGCTGTTCGCACAAGGGGTGGCCCTGGCTACCCCCCCCCCCATTTTTGCCAATAGATTGATGTACCATACACAAAATAATTATTTTCCAGTATTAAATCTAATAAAGCACAAATCCTACTGGTTTCATTAACAGTTTTTTTGTGGCTTAAGATCTTTCTTACAGCTTCTACGCCTGCTTTGTTGGGAATGGAGGTAAATAAACTATTCACATCCAGGGTGGTCACAAGTAGGTGGTCATAAATCCATGATGTTATTCATGGTTTGATTTATCTTTCTTAAGAAGTAATCAGTATCCTGCAGAACTGTATCAAAAGATTTTAAAATAGTTCTCAATTCTTTCTCCACAAATAGTGACATTGTTTCTGTCACCCACCCTTGTCCTGCTACTATAGGCCTTAGTGGAGGGTTATGAAGGCCCTTATGAATCTTAGGAAGTCCATTAATATTCAGAACAGTGGGTTTTTTGATGTTCAAAAAATTGTAAAGGTCCAGATCTACTTGGCCTTCAGTCAACATACCCTGAAGTAAGGAAGACACTTTTTGTATAGTTCAATTTAACTGGATTGGTGTAACTCTATAATATGTATTTTCATCTTGTAACATGGTGGTCATTTTCTTCTTATACCAATTGGTATCCATAACCACTATAGTACCTCCTTTGTCTGCTGGTTTGATTATGACATTCTCATTTTGTTGTAAGTTGTATAAGGCTTGTCTTTCTTCATACGTGATGTTTCTATAATATTTAGTATGGGTGTCCATTCTTAATTTCTCCACTGCATTATTACACAGCCACATGAACAGTTCCACACCAGGATGGGCTACAGGTACAAATGTACTTGGTTTCCTTAAGGTTCTAATTTGTTCTGTGCTTTTGCCATAAATATTTCTTAATGTCACATTATGTCCAAAATGCTTTATGTCTATAACATATTCATTCAGATCGGATCTTAAAGAGGGTATGAAAGTAACCCCTTCTGTAAAACAGAAGTTTCTGCTTGGGTCAATTCATATTGAGAAATATTCACCACTATAGAACTGTTTAATTCAGTATTTTCTTTCTTTTTCTGTCTTGACTGTGAGTTTGTGGGTTCTTGTAATTGGTTTGATTAAGAAAAAACAGAAGTTGTGTGGTGATGGGGAGAAATGTCCTCTCTTTCTTAGGAACGGTTCCTGTTTCTGAGGATGTTTCAACAATCCTATCTGACATAGTGGCCACAGGTGTCCCTGCAATATTGGTAGATGTATTCAATGTGCCAGATGTTTGCTCCTCAGTCCCAGTATGGTTTCTAGACAAAGATGAGTCATTCCTATTGGATACAGAATGTCTGGTGCTAGGGTTAAAGTGATTAGCAGTAGATCTTATTTCCTCCCTGGGCCATTCAAAGATCGGCCCTTGTTTGAAATCATTGATGCCTCTATTTAGTTTTTTTATTTCCTGATCTTTTATTTTTGATTCATACACATTGAGATTGAATTGTAGTGTTTCTAATTTGTTGGTGTGATAAGTATTCAAATTCATTTTCTCTAGTTCTACTTGCTTTTCTTTGATTTGAAGGGCAAGATTGTCTTCCTCTGGTCTAAAATAATCCATGATTAGTTTTATGTATCAGAAGCATATGCACTTTGATGGCATTGAATCATCAGACATTCAAGATATTACAAATCACAGCAACTTTGATAATATTCTACAAGAAGTAGAACTTGCAGCATACAAACTAAAAAGATTAACTTGGCAATGTTTTCATTTGGAAGCTTGTTTACATCATCAGGACATACCTAGAGGAATGCGGGTGAAATGCATGCCAAGCTATGGGAATCAACATCCTGAACTCCTAGCTAAATGGCAAGCAATAAATTTAGAGACCAGCTTCCGATACATGAAGCTAATCATGGATTATTTTAGACCAGTGAAAGACAATCTTGCCCTTCAAATCAAAGAAAAACAAGTAGAACTAGAGAAAATGAATTTGAATACCTATCACACCAACAAATTAGAAACACTACAATTCAATCTCAATGCGTATGAATCAAAAATAAAAGATCAGAAAATAAAAAAAACTAAATAGAGACATCAATGATTTCAAACAAGGGTGGATCTTTGAATGGCCCAGGGAGGAAATAAGATCTACTACAAATCACTTTAACCCTAGCACCAAACATCCTGGATCCATTAGGAATGACACATCTTTGTCTAGAAACCATACTGGGACTGAGGAGCAAACATCTGGCACATTGAATACATCTACCAATATTACAGGGACACCTGTGGCCACTACGTCAGACAGGATTGTTGAAACATCCTCAGAAACAGGAACCAATTCCTAAGAAAGGGAGTACATTTCTCCCCATCACCACACAACGTCCATTTTTTCTGAATCAAACCAGTTACAAGAACCCACAATCTCACAGTCAAGACAGAAAAAGAAAGAAAATATTGAATTAAACAGTTCTATAGTGGTGAATATGTCTCAATATGAATTGACCCAAGCAGAAACTTCTGTTTTACAGAAGGGGTTAACTTCCATACCCTCTTTAAGATCTGATCTGAATGAATTTGTTATAGACATAAAGCATTTTGGACGTAATGTGACATTAAGAAATATTTATGGTACAAACACAGAACGAGTTAGAACCTTAAAGAAACCAAGTATATTTGTACCTGTAGCCCACACTGCTGTGGAACTGTTCACGCGGCTGTGTAATAATGCAGTGGAGAAATTAAGAATGGACACGCATACTAAATATTATAGAAACATTACGTATGAAGAAAGACAAGCCTTATGCAACTTACAGCAAAATGAGAATGTCGTAATCAAACCAGCAGACAAAGGAGGTACTATAGTGGTTATGGATACCAATTGGTATAAGAAGAAAATGACCACCATGTTACAAGATGAAAAGTCATATTATAGAGTTAAAATAATCCAGTTAAATCGAACTATACAAAAAGTGTCTTCCTTACTTCAGGGTATGTTGACTGAAGGCCAAGTAGATCTGGACCTTTACAATTTTTTGAACATCAAAAAACCCACTGTTCTGAATATTAATGGACTTCCTAAGATTCATAAGGACCTTCATAACCCTCCACTACGGCCTATAGTAGCAGGACAATGGTGGGTGACAGAAACAATGTCACTATTTGTGGAGAAAGAATTGAGAACTATTTTAAAATCTTTTGATACAGTTCTGCAGGATACTGATTACTTCTTAAGAAAGATAAATCAAACCATGAATAACATCATGGATTTATGACCACCTACTTGTGACCACCCTGGATGTGAATAGTTTATTCACTTCCATTCTCAACAAAGCAGGCATAGAAGCTGTAAGAAATCTTAAGCCACATAAAAACTAATGAAACCAGTAGGATTTGTGCTTTATTAGATTTAATACTGGAAAATAATTATTTTGTGTATGGTACATCAATCTATTGGCAAAAATGGGGGGTGGCCAGGGCCACCCCTTGTGTGAACAGCTACTCAAATCTTGTGCTTGTAGACTGGGAGTTGGAGCATGTATTGAACTCAAATAATCCATGGTATGAATGCATCAAATTTTATGGTCGATTTGTGGATGATCTTTTTATTTTATGGGAAGGAACTGTACCACAATTCGAATCATTCCATCCATATCTAAATAGGACTACTTCTTTTTTAAGCTTTACAGCAGAACACTCTCATAATCAAAATGCATTTTTGGATGTGAATGTTATTCTTAACAAAAACATGTTGGAAACTGAATTACACTGAAAAAATACATAGAGAAATCATTACTTCTTGAAAAGCAGCATGCATCCTAAACATGTCACTAAAAATATTATGCGAAATGAAACACAAAGAATACATAAAAGATGTAGCAAAGATGAGACAAGAGAAAAGGAAATTTTGTTTCTACAACAAAACCTAATAGAGGCTATAATGAAAAAGATGTGACTGTTCAAGAAGTTATCCCAAGGAAAAACAAGACAGAAGACAGAACCACCAGAGTGATGTTAACCTACAGCATAGACAACACACACGATAAATCTATAATAAGGCAGTTTTGGCCTCACCCAGGATGCCAAGCTAAAAGACATTGTAGGTGAAACACCATGCTTTGGCAACAAGAATAAGAAAAATTTAAAGAGGTTACTTTGTGCAAAGGATGGGTTTAGCAAACATAAAATCGTTGGACATAAAGGCACGTTCAAGTGTGGCCACTGCACAGCATGCCCACTGATTGACTGTAATAATGAATTTGAACATCCAAGGGCAAAGAAGAAATACACCTTTAATGTCAAAGCCACTTGTGTAACCCCCCAATGTGGTGTGCATGGCTACCTGTAAACTATTAATAACCAAAGTTGAATGAACAAGTAGCGAAACTGCCCAAAAGATAGGTATATAAAATAAACTTAATATAAAGCACTTTTCGTTTGCTTGATAAGCAAACTTCTTCAGACAAGTTACAAAAATTGAATGAACATTGTATAAATACTTATGACATCACAAATTGATTGATTAATTAAGTAATTGAGTAATTAAATGTGATTAAACCTAATTGACTCCTAAAACAGTAAGTGACCTAAAATCTAAAACTAGAAATTGCTATATACTCGATGATCATGTATCCAAGTAAAAGTTGTTTTATATGAAATGTCACCTACTTAAAATGTATGTCATATTGTTCATTATCAATACCAAAAACATTCATTAACTTAAAATTGATTAATAAGCAATAAAAATAAGTGAAAAAAATACACATCATAGATATACAGTTAAGAATGTGCAGTTAAGAATACCCTAAATTACTGATACATAATTCCAGGTCTTGGTATAGATATTGAAGCACAACCAGACCAAAAAAGAAAAGAAAACAAAATCAAAAACCAATAAAAAAACTGAGAACAATGAACATAGTTAAAAACTAGTGACAGATACCTAAAAATGTATTGGATATAGATTCTGGCAGGCTCATCATCATCTTTTTAAACTCAGTGTTCTCAAAATACTTGTGATGGAACATGCTTCATTAAGGCCAGGCGTGTGATATGCTTCTAGCCTGATTTGCCATTGTAATTCGTGTTCCAATAATCTAAGATGGGTGGGGCCACCTCTACAATCGTTACTAATCTGGTCTATAGCTATAAACTTGAATTGATGCGTTGGATGTTCCAAAATATGTTTGGCCAATGGATTAACTTCTTTTTGCTTCTAAATGGCATAAATATGTTCGTAAATCCGTTCACGGAGCTTACGCTCCGTTTTACCTATATAAAAGGCCAAACAGTTTTGGCACTGAGCTAAGTAAACCAGCATGTTCGAATTACAATTAGTTCTGTGTTGGAGTTTAAATTCATGTTTATGTATAGTAAATCTATTAGATTCAATAATATATTTGCAGAAATTACAAGATTGACATTTGAACATGCCCGGAGACCTAGTGGAAAGTGGTTTCTGCTCAAGCCATGTCTTCAAGTTCTTTGCTTTCCTATAGGTAACTTGAGGTGCAGAACCCATCTTAGAAAACACCATGGAATCTGCTCTGAAGAGATCCCAGTTTTTCTTAATAATGGACCAAAGATTTGCACTGTCCAAAGTAAAAGTAGTAATGAACCTAGGAATAGTCATATTTGTCCGAGCGACGCTATCAATGCTATGCTCTGACGATACTATGGAAAAAGTTCTTGCCTGGTCATCATGACAACTAACCTGCAACAATGGGACATAGACCTTAGTCATTCTTTTATGAGCCACTTCAGTGGTGAGCTCATCAGTCATGCTATTTACACAAAGACATCAGGGATCCCCCCATGCGACCTTTGATTGATGGACGTGGATCACCAACATACGCCTGTGCCAAAGTAGTGGACAATGTACTACAAAAATATTGGGAGGGTGGCCTAATGGTTAAGGTGTTTGCCTTACAAACACAAGGTGCAGGGTTTGAGTCTCATAAGGGATAATTGGCTAAGCTTAAAATGGCTCGCAAGGCAGTTAGCTTAGTACTAATCTATGAACCTATGAACCTATATCTCCCAAGAGGTCCAAATTTGTAAGGACTCGTGGACCTTCCTATCCAAAATCAACGAATTGAGCTACCAAGACCACTATAACTTTGTCACAATAGATGTTAAAGATTTATATACTAGCATCCCCCAGGACAAAGCTATTGATTGGGTGTGTGACAGGTTAAGATCAAGGGAGGCGAATAATAGAGACATAACTTTAGTCAATGAACTATTGGATGTGATATTACCTAACAACTTTTTTATGTTTGGAGACAATTTTTATTTACAAGTTATGGGCTCACCTTGTGGTGCAAGTGTGGCGAACTTGGTCATGGCCCAATGGGAGCATCAATACGTGTTCAACCATTCATCATTTTTGGAACACATTGTCTTTTACACGCATTACCTTGACGATATTTTCATCCTTTTTAAAGGTAATGAGCACGAAGCATCAAATTATTTAGCTTATCTTAACAACACCACGGATTTTCTATGTTTTACTTCATCTTTTAGCTCTACTAACATAGCATATTTGGACATAATGCTAATCAAAGATCCAACGTCAGCTAGTTACTTAGCTAAAATTTACAGAAAACCCACGTTTTCAAACACTTTCTTGCACTATACTAGTTGTCATCCTTTCAAGCAGAAGCGGGCTGTTGTGAAAGGACAACTGGTCAGAGCAGCAAGAATTATAAGTAGAGTTAAAGACTTTGAAGATGAATGTTTAGTATTGAAAAGGATGTTTCTCAGTCGAGGTTACCCAAATAGGATGATTGATGAGCTCACCAGTGAAGTGGCTCATAAAAGAATGACTAAGGTCTATGTCCCATTGTTGCAGGTTAGTTGTCATGATGACAAGGCAAGAACTTTTTCCCTAGTATCGTCAGAGCATAGCATTGATAGCGTCGCTCGGACAAATATGACTATTCCTAGGTTCATTACTACTTTTACTTTGGACAGTGCAAATCTTTGGTCCATTATTAAGAAAAACTGGGATCTCTTCAGAGCAGATTCCATGGTGTTTTCTAAGATGGGTTCTGCACCTCAAGTTACCTATAGGAAAGCAAAGAACTTGAAGACATGGCTTGAGCAGAAATCACTTTCCACTAGGTCTCCGGGCATATTTAAATGTCAATCTTGTAATTTCTGCAAATATATTATTGAATCTAATAGATTTACTATACATAAACATGAATTTAAACTACAATGCAGAACTAATTGTAATTCGAACATGCTGGTTTACTTAGCTCAGTGCCAAAACTGTTTGGCCTTTTATATAGGTAAAACAGAGTGTAAGCTCCGTGAACGGATTTACGAACATATTTATGCCATTCGGAAGCAAAAAGAAGTTAATGCATTGGCCAAACATATTTTGGAACATCCAACGCATCAATTCAAGTTTATAGCTATAGACCAGATTAGTAACGATTGTAGAGGTGGCCCCACCCATCTTAGATTATTGGAACACGAATTACAATGGCAAATCAGGCTAGAAGCATATCACACGCCTGGCCTTAATGAAGCATGTTCCATCACAAGTATTTTGAGAGCACTGAGTTTAAAAAGATGATGATGAGCCTGCCAGAATCTATATCCAATAAATTTTTAGGTACCTGTCACTAGTTTTTAACTATGTTCATTGTTCTCAGTTTTTTTATTGGTTTTTGATTTTGTTTTCTTTTCTTTTTTGGTCTGGTTGTGCTTCAATATCTATACCAAGACCTGGAATTATGTATCAGTAATTTAGGGTATTCTTAACTGCACATTCTTAACTGTATATCTATGATGTGTATTTTTTTCACTTATTTTTATTGCTTATTAATCAATTTTAAGTTAATGAATGTTTTTGGTATTAATAATGAACAATATGACATACATTTTAAGTAGGTGACATTTCATATAAAACAACTTTTACTTGGATACATGATCATCGAGTATATAGTAATTTCTAGTTTTAGATTTTAGGTCACTTCCTGTTTTAGGAGTCAATTAAGTTTAATCGCATTTAATTACTCAATTACTTAATTAATCAATCAATTTGTGATGTCATAAGTATTTATACAATGTTCATTCAATTTTTGTAACTTGTCTGAAGAAGTTTGCTTATCAAGCAAACGAAAAGCGCTTTATATTAAATTTATTTTATATACCTAGCTTTTGGGCAGTTTCGCTACTTGTTCGTTCATCTTTGGTTATTAGCAGTTTTAGTAGTTTTTTCGTTTTTGGATTTATACCTGTAAACTATGTCCTGCATTCTATGTTGGAAAACCTAATCAGATGTTTAAAAATCATATGTTGAGACATCAAAGAGACATTGCTAATAAAGATCCACATAATGCTTTAGCAACGCATGCTGAAAGAAATGTCAGTCATTCTTTCACTTATAAGGTGATAGAGAATGTATATAGTGGAATAAGGAAAGGTGACATTGAAAATATTACTGAATGCAGGGAGAGTAAGAGTATTGTGAACCTCCATGCTAATATTGAGTCAGGCTTGAATAACATCATTCCACTGAAACCTATACTAAAAGCTAGAAGACCAACTATTAGCTAACATGGAGGTGTGTCTGGCTTAATAATTCATGATTGGTCACACCCCTCAAAAGCAAAAGGTATAGGAAATGGAACACCCCCAGCTGAGAGGAAAGAGGATTGGTGCGTTTAAACAGCTGATTGACAGTGTGATGATTGAATGATTGTCCCAACAGTAAAGGAAGTAAGCACTATAAAAAAGAACTTCCAGTCCCAATCTCTATGATCTGAAGAAGATACCGAAAGCACTTATAGTTTGGAATACAGAGGGACTGTTTTAATCTACATCAAGATTTTAACTTGACAAGAAGATTTTAACTTTTTCTACAATAAAAGGATTTTAACTACTATTAAAGCTAGAAGCTTTTATTTGATCTGTTAGACTGGTTAAGTTGTTATCACAGTTCATCACAGTCACATAGCAGCTACTACATCTTCAGCGTGGATACCTTGTATATCAGACTAAAAAGACTGGATACTTTGGAGCCATCATTTCACTGTAGTATAACTGCATTCACAACGTGAATATCTTGTAAATGCATTTAATTGAAGTACTGGAAATTTATGCAAGCTTTTTGCTATATATGTTGCACTTTTAAAGCTTTACATCATTTAACCACACTACCTATTCTCCAAGAGAACTTTACTTCATTAGCCATTGTTGTACAGCGTTTCATTTTGAATACTGTTTTTACTTGTTACTGATAGCTGTACTTTAGCATTAGGAGGTACGCTTTCTTTATTATCCTATCAACATGAGGGACAGCAGCCTGAGACCGTTAAGTATAACATCCTCCTGTTGTGGCTTACCAGTACCCCAGGCATTTTAAGGTCATGCATGTGGTCATGCACTGAACTGTTATAGTCAGCAGACTGCATGTATCTGCAAGATCACCTGTGGTGGGGTTCACTGCAATATATCACAGGGGCCTATTTGCATGAGATGTCACATATCAGTATCATAACTCACAAACCTGTTATTGCAAGAAGTTTGGATAATGTTTGCCAAAATGTGGAGACAGAGTGCCAATAGCAGGGACATGTTGTATACAGTACTGTGATACAGTGCATATAAAAGGTGTATACACATGTCACAATGCCAGGTATTTGTGAGATATGAAAATGTGAGCACAATATACAAGACCAAAGCCATGCAACCTGTATTGTGACCTTTAATCTGTATCATGCAAATGTCAAACATACAACTCTGTTAGGGGAACATTTATATGGAGTGGTAGCAGTCCAAGAAGCTAGAAACATATGTGTGGACCTTTGTCAACCCCATCCCCGCACACAGTCACAAGGGCCACACATTCCCCATCACCACTGGCCACAAGTGAAGGACAACTGGGTGCAGGCACAGGGCATGCAAGTGTGGAGAATTTGGAAAGTGAGCATGCAGCCATTAGCAATAGGCAGACTGCCTGCTAGGTCACACACAGACAGATGGGCAGGGGTGTTTGAAGGAGGATTGATGCCTGTCCAGCACATGTAGCAAGTTCCAATGTGGCAGTTACCAGGGGCATGTTTTGGGCTGTAATGGATGCAGGCATGTAATGAATGTAACAACAGAAAACTGCGCAGGGTTGTGGCAGAACATCTCCCTGTTGCTCATGTCTGTCTCCAGGACCTTGTTGCAGCTAGGCATGAGGGCATTGAGATCATGGATAGATGGTTGGTTGAGATTGGGGTACTCATTAGCCATGGAATATCTGTGCTGAATGTTTGGCAGTGGAGAGGCAGCACCCATGTGGATGTAGCTCAGCACCACAATCAGCTTAGGGTCCATGTGGCCATCCACCATCATGCACCCATAGTGGCAGTGACACTGGCAGTACTGATGGTGGTGTACTGTCCACACTACAATGCAGCAGGCCATGGGCACATGTTCCTGGCCTGTCCCAACAGGATCATGGTTCCAGCAGACATCACCCAACATCAAGGAGTAGTACTGCCTCAGCCTTTCTGCCTGATGATTCCAGTCAGATCTGTGGAAGGTCCTGTTCCTGTCTCCATGGCTGGAGAGGGTGAACTGTACACCCTGCCATGTATGGCCCACAGCTGTCCACAAAACATCAGTGTAGGGCAGCCACATGGTGTGATTGTGTGCAGGCAGACACACACACACACACACACACACAGACACACACACACACACACACACACACACACACTCACACAATCAGGAAAGAGGTCACCTCCACAAACATGAACCAAACATGCATAGGCCATATCATTCCCACATCCCAAACACACAGCCATAATGTCAACTGAATGGCACAGCCTAGGGCTCTGGCAAACATGCACAATTCCCTCATATAAGCTCTGTGGTGCATGTGATAAATGTGAAACAATGTAGTAGCAATAACTACATAGGCAGGGGTTTGAATCTCATTCCTGGCAAGTGTTTGTGTGTCAACATATGTATATCTGGACTTCAAAGATTTTCAGGGGCACAGGAAATTAACTTTCTTGGGTTGACGTAAGCCAGGGAACTTTATTGGCTAGGCTTACTTAGGCCCTTGGGCCAATAGCCTAGTACCTACCTATGAACATATGCATATGATGAAATGTGTGCCACATCCCTTCCATCCAAACCATCAACGCAGGGACATGCAATTATAGGT
>NC_056732.1:247243044-247248044 GCF_019279795.1 Protopterus annectens | reverse complement strand
GCAGTATCACTGATGGAGTTGCAGGAATGTCTAGAAAGTACTGCCTGTGTAATACCTGTGTCATGAATAGGCAGAATTCTGAATAAACGTGGCCTGTAGGTTAGGGTAATCAGACGGAAGATTTGTCCCACATGAAACATCATCCAGGGATCTGTACAGGTAGCATAAGCATAACATCAAGTCTCCCAAAGGCATGTATTGCAATGTGTAATGTCATGAGACCAAGGCTCAAACCTACAGACAGTATTCTTAGAGATATGTGTGGTACACAAGCAACACCTCACTCCACCTCAGGGCCACCATCACCATCTTTTAGCTTACTGCTGCCAGTGTATACTTTTAGAGTTGCTGTTCATTAGCTGGTAGACATGGTGGGTGGAATTTGGAACACTGCAAAATAACACTTGTGTGGTGCAGAGTTGTCAGGCATCTGCAGTAAGGCTGAGGATGAGGAGAGGTGTCAGATTCAAACACAACAGTGAATTGAAGCATACATACAAAGCTAGCTAAGAATGGCTGTATCTGACACAGTGAAGGTTATGAATTGTGCCAGACATAACTGAGACTCTACGGCAATAGTGAAGCCACTGTGTGACCTCCAATGGCTGTGCACATGAGCTGACCTTGCAATCTGGCAGAGTTGGGGGACCTTTGTAGGTCAGAAAGACCAAATAATGCCAAGTAAAGATGGGCCATACTAGTATACCCCTTTCAGGAATAGTGACTGCTGTAGGTCACTTAACAGGTGCTTTAACAAACCATTGTTTTAAGGGTGTGCACACTTATGCAACCCAAATATTGTACACATCTCATGCAGCATCTCCACGACTAACACATTTGTTTGATACTGCATTGGATTGCACAGGTCATATGTCACATATCAGGTGTGTGTAATACTATCAGATGCAGTATTGCTGCCCCAATGCGTATCATAGAAGAAGCTGGCATGTCAACAGGGGTGTGTACATTCCTCATATCCACATGAAGCTTTGAAGGTTGTCAGTGTAACTGGATTTTATTGCACATACATGCACTGCTGATTATGAGATCTGGAAATAAAAGGTCAGGCATTACTTAGTGACATCAGACCTCATATCAACCCAGTTATTTGTCAGACAAATACATAGGGGCTGTGAGCAACAGAGCAAACATAACTGCCAGACATATACACATTCAGCAATGGTCTGTACATTTGTGAGGTATGGTGCATAGCACATTCCATTGTGCCATACAGGTGCACAGCAATAAGGTGTACATGGCTGTAGTTTGTTCCAGGGGAAGGGGCATCACCTACTAACACAACTCATGCATCACAGAGATGTATATTGTCAGTAACAATGATTACAAATGTCTGCAGTGCATGCTGTTGAGTGCCATATGTCATGCATGTCAACTGCCAGGTAAAGAAAGCTCTGTGTAATATCTCTGTGCCACATCACCTGTAAGTAAGTGTGTGTGTGTGTGTGTGTGTGTGTGTGTGTGTGTGTGTGTGTGTGTGTGTGTGTGTGTGTGTGTGTGTGTGTGTGTAGAAGCAAACCGTAACAAACAGGTCTTAATTTAGATGTCTTGTATACCCCTCACAGGTGGCAAGGTGGGTCAAGGTCTCTCCTGCAGGCAAACTGATGTTAGTGTCCATACAGACTCTGACAATGATGATAGGTATAGTGAGGCACAGGTAGGGTTGTCAGGGGCTACATCTGTGTCATTGGTTGGCATCCCACTTTTATGCACCCCATCCCCACATGCAGTCACAATGCCTGCACATACCTCATCACCAGTGGCCATAGATGAGGGCCAGTTTGAGGGCGTGTAATGGGACAGGAATGTATGGTGACTATGGCAAGTGTGTCTGTACACAGCAGCCATAGCTGGATGACTGGTGAGGTCCACACAGGCAGATGGCCGGAGGTGCTCATAGGAGGGCTACTGGCCATCATGCCCTAGGCAGAAGTGCCACAGCAGGTGTCACCAGACACATGTTTTGGCCCATCATGGAGACACAGGCATGTTTGGAACGTAACACCAGAGATGATCTGAGGCTCCAGTGGGCTACTCTTCCTGCTATACATGATTACATCCATGATCAGGCAGATGCCCACCGTTATTTGCAGGGTTCATGGATAGATGGTTGGGTCAGATGGTGGGAATCCTCAACCGTGTGGTGTCTGTGGTAGAGGATGTGGTGGGAGTAGGGCATCAGCCACATGGATATAGGTCCACAACACCAGCAGGTGGAGGTCTACATGGACGTGTGACATCTCACTCCTGTTTACGTAGTGGCAGTACCAGCAGCATCACTACAGAGAGGGTGCTGTCTACACCACAATGCAGCAGGCCACATGCACGTGGTTCTGGCCAGTCCAAACAGGGATGCAGGTCCAGCAGACAAATGTCATCATCAGGGGAGAGTATTGGCTTTTGCCTGATGGTGCCCATGCAACCCCTGGCAGGTGCAGTTCCCATGTCAGTGGCCAGTCACAGGGAACTGTACACCATACCATGTATGGTACACAGCTGTCCAACATACAACTGTATAGGGCAGTCACATGGCAGAACTGTGGGAAATCATACACATACATCACCATCACAGCTAGGGCACCTCCATACCTACACACACCGCATCTGCACAGGCCATTTAATGAACAAACCCCTAATCCACACAGATGATGTCAACCAAACAGCTCAGCCTAGGCCTCTGGCATACCCACACCACACCCTGTGCATATGATGATACATGTGGCACATCC
Source organism: Protopterus annectens (assembly GCF_019279795.1). NCBI lineage: Eukaryota > Metazoa > Chordata > Ceratodontiformes > Protopteridae > Protopterus > Protopterus annectens. Next base: position 247,245,297 of record NC_056732.1, on the reverse strand, counting down.
CTGTCATCCATAACTTTAATCCAGGGACATGCTAATATGGTTCTGATGCACAGGTTGTATGTACAACAATTTAGCAATGTAATACTGTTTAAAATGTTGTCAGTTGGAATGTTTCATGCTTACACATCAGGGTGTGTAGCTGTCCAGCCCTGATGCATTATTGCTGTTATTAACACTAACTGAATGTGGTCTCCATAATGTATTCTGTTTGTGTTCTAGGTATCTGTGTGTCAGGTGGATGTTGATCTGCTGTCCTTTCCTACAAGGGGTGTGGCACTGTGTTACCATATTGACTGTGTCATAGCCTGGGTACAGCTGAACACAAGTAACAGGTCTGTATAACAGTTACTGCATGTGCCACATGGCTGATAGATCTGAGGGGTGTATACAGGTGAGTGCATGATGGCTGATGTAAGCAGCTCTTCTGCAGTGAAAAATGCTAAGTGTACTGGGTGGCACACACCAAATGTTTGTGAATAACACACACATACAGGCTTTTGTGTTGATGCGATACACAGAGGATACTGTTCGCATGGATGTACTTCATTGTGCAGAGAACTCATGTTGGCATTTGTAATTCCACCAAGACCAAATTGCCAGAACTTCACATCAGTAAATAATCAGTCCACCAAATTTAATTTCATTGGAAATTGTACTGGCAGGGTATATGTCCTTTTCCCCAATGTACTGCAATCTTGGAGTTTGTATACATAGTTGTGCTGGTGTGGGGGGCACAACCCTCCACATTGGGGTGTGTGAGGTGGCGTAGAACCACACATAGTGTGATTAACAACTACTTAACCTCTTAACATAAACTGGACAGTATAACAGCACACTAAGTGGGGGCATATGCACAACAATACCCACAATGTGGTTGGCTGTACCCACAACATCCACACCCAACTATGCATACCAACTCCATATCGCTGTACAGCTCTACAGTGGGTAAAAGGGCATTTACACATCCACTAATATTTTTGATGGAATGATTTTCATCAAGATGTTTGCTTTGCAATGTTAACATTTTCCAGTTAGTTTTCAGACAGATGAGCTCCTGGGAAATATATTTTCTGCAAAATGAAGTAGCTTCCTTCACATACACCCACACTTACTTGGCAACACTGTGATTAGAACCCCTACATAGGTATTTATTGATACTAATGTGGTTTGCCTTACTTGCACAAACAACAGTGCTTGTAGGGTGAGATGTGTCCCGAGCTTCCTGTAAAGTGAACAACATGACCAGGCCTTGGACAGTATGGGAGTGGGGGATGTACTGGGTGTTAATGGAAAATACATAGTATAATATGCTGTCATATACACATGGACAAACACATGCATTCATAGACACATTTGACAGACCTGTGTTTAGCAGTGCTGACTACCTTGTCAGTGAGTCCATAGTGTTACAGAGTTTGTGACCCCCAGCACATGCATCACTGGGCTGAAGAATGTCATCAGTTACCTGTATGGTTGATGGTCACAGCTGTCCTCATACAGTGAACCTGGGAACATGTACTGGGGTTACCATGGTGTAAAGACAGTATACCCAGCACACCCACCCCACACTGGATATTGTGCTCACTGAAATCCATGATAATGATCTGGCATACCCACAATCACACATTGACCAGGACTGCAATGCAAACCATTGTCTATCTAATTATTGCTACTACAAGGATATGCATTTATTGCACATGCCAAAGGAATAGTAGGCTGAAGGTTTTGTCATGGCTCTCCTAATGTCAGCAACATCACCTTATAATGTATGGCAAGGTTTAGTGTATTTGGAGTATGTGGCCTTAGAATGCTGTCTTCTACAAATATGCCACTCACACACAATTGCACACACATACTCACATTTGCCAGGACTCAGAGGGTAACCCACACCTATCTACCCATTTTTTAGAACACCCAAACACTGTAATACCCAGTAATGCACACAAACTCATTTGTCAGTACTGAGGTGCATAGGTGCAGGTGTTCCTAGGTGTGTACCAGGCTATTGTCCAAGGAGAGATGAGAAGAGTAGGGCATGTGCATACACTGTTATCATGGCACCTCATATTTTTCAGCAGGCTCTCTATCAACTAATGCCACTTGAGTGATCCCCAGGGAGATAGTTATATTCGACATCCACTCATCTGGTTTTCTCTTGAAGAGGGCTAGTGAGGTGCTCCACTTGACATGTATGCAACACATATTGCATAATATGGTCAGTGTCTGGGTTGGGACATGTACACAAACATGTTC
>NC_056732.1:247233044-247238044 GCF_019279795.1 Protopterus annectens | reverse complement strand
AAACAAATCTTTGGGTGGTCCCCAATTATTTTCCTGACATTAGTATCTGGTGTTAAAGTTTTCCAGTTATTCTTTATCACCTGGCATATCTGTTCAACATCATTGCTAAATGTTAGCAAGAGCCTAATTCCTTCTTCTGAGATGTTTGCTCTTTGGTTCCATCCCTCTATGCTGTTTTTGGTTAGAATAATGCATGCATGCTCATCCTATGAAGAATGTGATTCTTCCAACATTCTTTTCTGTGAATATTAGTATTTAGTCCTCGATGAGGTTCAAAATCCAGTGTAATAACAAAAAAAGCAATACTGCTATTAGAGTTTTGTGTCTCAAATCTTAAAAATGATGTAGTTTTACCAAGATACTTGCTAAAGTCATTCAATTCAGTATCATTTTCCACCCATAACAAAAATATTTCATCTACAAATCTCTTGTAGAATAAAATAAATCTTTTCCAAGGATTAGATTCATTAAGTACATGTTGATGATCCCAGTATGCCATAACAATATTGTTGTAGCTGTTGGCTCATGGTGTGCCCATTGCTACTCTGCATCTTTGCCAATAGTTATTAGTTCCAAAAATAAAGATATTATTTTCTAAGATGATCTTAAGTAAAGAACATATCTGAGTAATAATATGACTGGTGAGAGTATCATCTTTCTCTAGGAAGTTACGGACAGTTTTATTCCTTAATCATTTGGTATCACTGTAAATAACTCCTGACATCCCATCTTAACCAAGCTCAGTTTTAATCCTGGATCAAGATTGTCAAACCATTGATACTTAGAAACTATGATGTACCTTTTAGGATTGTAGGTGGTTTCATAATTATGGGCTCCAACTGATGTTCCATGAACATGGAAACTGGCTGTATTACCTATCTGCTTTCAGATACAATTGGGCACTTAGGGGGATCCATAAGATGTTTATGTATTTTAGGAGGTCTTTTATTTTCAATTTTTTTTTATTTTTCAAATAGATTTGAATGAATTCCATAGCATTTATACATAACATCTTAAATAACTATGTACACTATTTACATTAGCCTGACACTATAATAGATCTTAATGTATACAGTTACTTTATAAGTATGTCCAATGCATTATCAGAGTGTCTGATCAATTATTTATAGTGTCAGTCAATGATAAGACTTTCCCCAAGGGTTGTTGATAAATGCATTTGGATAAATTCTTAGTTCTTTAATTTTAATTTCCAATAATGCTGTGGTCTTCAGTAGATTGTAGAAGTCTTCCAAAGTTGGTATTGTGTTTGTATTTCATCTTCTTGTTATACACTTCCTTGAAATTGCAAGTATAGTCCATACTAGATACATGTTTGACTTATTCAAATAAGGACCTTCATTCACATTTAATAATACAAGAGGTTTAGTTAAATAAAATTATTAGTTAAATAAAGCTGGTAGAAAGTTATTAATACCATTCCAAATGGCTTGATTTTAACACAATCAAAGAAAATGTGGTTCCAATCTGCATTGTGTACTTGCTCACATCTCCAACATATTCTTTTTATGGAAGAACTAATTTTACTGATTTTGTCTGGGTTTAAGAATACTCTGTGAAGCATTTCCAATTAAAAACTTTCCAGTATTGTGTAAAGGATGTATATTTTATCAATAATAAGATATTTGTATTAATATCTTCAGTTAAGTGTATTGAGTGTCTTTTTGTTATATATCTCCAGTATGATATTTTGGGTGTTGTTTTATAGTTTATCAATATTTTGTAAAGTTTTGAAATACTGTTTCCCATGTCAAAGTAATTCCCCAGGATTCAGCAAGCCCTGCATGGTGTGCAGTAACAGAGCAGGAGCTGCTGGAGGCAATATGGCCACCGAGAGATCCAGGAACAAGCTCCAGGGACATGCACAAGCGCTCCTGCACTATTCCTGCATGGACACAGCACCTGTATGCAAATTACCCCATTTGCAGGTGAAAACCATGCAAATGAATTTGTGATCCAGGAAGCTGGCAGCCGGCCGTACATGACTAGTGTAATCTGTAGAAATGTACTCGGTTAGTAACAGAGTACATTTCTGCAAACTACAAAACAGAGCCATGCCAGCTCCAAATAAAGGGTGTATAGAATGGATAAAGCATGCCAGTGGCCAAATATATGGCCATTGGCATGGAAAACAGTCGCAAAAAAAAAAAAACTTTTTTTGGCCAATTTTGGCCATTTACGAGTAGGGCAACTGTGTGCAAATGGGATCAGCCCACAAATAAAAAAAACTGAAAAAAGCATTCTAGCCAACATCACAATTTTGCCATTATACTCAATGGCAGGCAGAAGACAACATGGCCAGTGAATAGTGGTTGTTAAGGGGGAAGGCTCAGTGTCAGAGTTGTAGCTAGGCATTAGCAGGCAATCCTATACAAATGAGGGGAATGATATTGAATCCCAGATTCCCCTTCATGGCTAGGCTGCACCCAACCGTGTAGGTGCAGGAAGACCATGGTACAAGCCTAAGAGCTAGCTGACATCATAGAGGGCTATGTTAGGCATATTGTAATCTTATTGGATCCCTGTGGCTTGGGTTTGCCCTTAGCTTAGCAGAGCTAAGCAAGGGGGTGTGTCTCAAGCTGCCAAGCACTCTTTACATTGCCTAAGTGGGTGTGAGTGCACCACGTTTTAAACAAAAAAAAAAATCAAACCAGGAAATAGCAGCTCCATGCACATCTGCAGACTGTGTTTGCAAGGTGTGCCTTGGGCCTTAAACAGGAAGGCAATGGGAAGGGGAAACAGCAGTAGGAAGATAATCAAGGAGGAATCAAGACATTCTCCTTATCAAGGAGGAATCAAGAAATTCTCCAGGTGCAACTAACACTAGGTAAGACTGCAAACCAAATTGTAGCTTGCTACAGATCCCCCACCATGCCCCAAGATTCTCACTATACCTTTCTAAACATAATGGAAAATATTAAGATACAACCAAGCACCCTAATATTGGGTGACTTCAACTACCTTGCCATTAACTGGGAAAACTACTCGTGTACCAACACCTTTGCTCAATGGTTCTTGGAATTCATAAATTCCAATGCCCTGGATCAACTAATCCATTGTACCACCAGGGGCTCCAATATCCTAGACCTGGTCATTACCAACATGGGAAATCGATGCTCCACACCTATGGTCACCCCCTCGTTGGTCAGGTCAGACCATAAGCTAATCACCCTTAATATCCACATCCCACCCCCAGTAAGGAAACCTCCATAAAAAACTTCTCCAAAGCCAACTTCATGTTACTCAAGTCAGAAGTGACAAACTTCATGACACCCATGCAGAAGGGAACTGAAAGTTCAACTGCTGAGTCCTACACTAAGGCACTGTATGAGCACATCCACTCATGCATGAATCGTGCCATCCCAAATAGAACCAAGATGCTCTCCTCCAAAAAAATTAAACCAATCTGGTGGTTCCCTGCCATAAACAAACTTTACAACAAAAGGAAGAAACTGTTGCAGAAAAGAGGAAAATCCCAGGATGCAAAAAACTCCCTTACCAGCCTCAGTAAGAAGCGGAGATCCCTCATAAAATCCTCCGAAGCTAGTAACGAAACTAAAATATCCAAAGATTCCAAAGACAACCACAAGGCATTCTATAACTATGTCAAGAATCTAAGTGGCAATGCTCAGATCTGCTCTGAGCTACAACAGAATGGCATTAAATATACTGATCCCAAGGATATTGCCAATATCCTGGCAGATCGATTCGGTGCCAACTTCACCCCCCTCTCACCCCCTAAATGGCCCAACTCAATACCGGAAGATTGCCAAATTCTGGTAATAACAGTCTCACAGGTAAAAAACACACTCTCCAAAGCTAAGAATACAGCATCCGTGGGACCAGATGACATCCCAGGCTGTGTACTACTTGAACTACAAAATGAACTGGCACCTCACCTAAGTGTCATGTTTAATCATAGCCTCACCTCAGGTTTCATTCCCACTGAGTGGCACACAGCTACAGTTATCCCACTCCAAAAGGGGGGATCCACCTTGGATCCCGAGAACTACTGCCCCATCAGTCTGATGAGCCTGATCTGCAAGGCCATGGAACGTATTATCATGGAACTTATAACAGACATTGTCAACCTTCAAACACTGGATCCTACCCAGTTTGGGTTCGTGAAGGGCCGGTCTTGTCTCCTGAACCTGATTGACTTCTTTGAATCAGTCTCCAGAGCTGTGGACGAGGGTAAGGCGGTCCACACAGCCTATCTGGACCTCGCCAAGGCCTTTGATACCATCCCCTACTCTGGAATCATAGATAAACTTACTAAGCTAGGCATTAATCCCTATGTCACTCAATGGGTTGCCAACTGGCTTACTGACAGAACCCACACTGAAAAAGTAGCTGACTCCAAATCCAGCTCCAGACAAGTGAAAAGTGGAGTACCTCAGGGTTCAGTCCTGGGACCACTCTTGTTTGGCATCTACTTCTCTGAAGTCCAGGCCAATACTAAGGGACTCTGGCTAACAAAGTTCACAGATGACTGCAAACTGGGAGACATTATTGAATCTCTAAATAATGTGAATACTCTACAAAAGGGCCTTACAGGAACACATGCTTGGTGCCAGAGCCATGGGCTCAAGCCCAATGCCAAGAAATGTATAGTTATCCCCTTTGGGAAAAAAACATGTACCCGTGAATTACCACATAGCTGGCAGTACACTAAACACTGAAAGTGTGATAAGAGACTTAGGGACACAGGTGGACAGTGATCTCACCTTCAAAAACCACATTGCCACAACAGACAGGAAATCCTTCTATGTGGCACACCTCATCACTAAGGGCTTTTCATCCAGAAAAAAGGAGGTCATTGTTCCACTGTACCTATCCCTCATTAGACCCATTATAGAATACAATGCCCCATTTGGTATGTACCTCTCAAGACACCTGCAACAACTGGAAAGGCCACAGAAATAACTCACTAAAAGAATCACAGGCCTAAAGCATATGCCCTATGCTGACCACCTTAAAGA
>NC_056732.1:247133594-247232544 GCF_019279795.1 Protopterus annectens | reverse complement strand
TTTATTACCCCATTAATGGTGCCTTTGGTCATATATGTATTTATGTTCTCTTTTATATCTATAGATATATCTCTCTCTATATATATGTATATGTATATATATGTATATATCTATATATGTATATATATATATACATGTTTATGTATATATAATATATATATATATACATATATATATATATATATATATATACATATATGTACTGTATATGTAGACATATATCTATAGATGTATGCATATGTATATATATATATATATATATATATATATATATATATATATATATATATATATAAAACTATATACACACACACACACACACACACACACACACACACACACACACACACACACACACACACACACACACACACATCGACATGTATAAATACATTTCCTGTACTGTTGAATGACTGTGCTGGATGATATGTTTGTGAAAACATCAGGGCTGTGTATATCTCACATGGCCTAGTGGTAAATCACTATGGCTATGGTGTACAGCAGCTTGAGCCTTACAAAGGCTGTTTATTTTGTTGCTGGGCAGAACAAGGGCCATTGGATACAGAGTGATTAAGGCACATTAAAGCAGTTGTAAGCGGGTTTGCATGAAGGTAAGCACTGTTAACATCCGGTTACAGTTTCTTATATTCAGTTAGCTTTTAAATTGCTTAATCTCTGTAGGCATTGCTTACCCCTGTGCAAACAGGCTTAAACTCACTCACTGTTGCTTAAAAGTGCTTACTCCCACTTACCCCCGCACTAATTTCCTTAAAAGAAAAGAAAAAGGGTTGATAGGAAGGTGGTGAAAAAGAGGCACAAAGAAGGAAAGACAGTAGGAAAAATAGCTAGGGATGTGCAGGACTGGTGTAGGGAAAGTCCATAGCTGCCCGTTTCTTCTACAGCAACAGCTGTGCATATACACTGATTTGGAGGTAGATTTGTACACTCATACCCCTGAGACAGGGGTGAGAACAACAATAATATGTTGTGAAGCCAGTTAGACTGGATTACATGTGTCCAGCAGATACATGTGCGAAATGGACAGCTATGTATGGGGCAAACATTTTTTTTGGGAACAGATTGCCTATTTTTTTAAGGCTAGAGTGGGATGTTGGGGAGGGATAGTAGGTATATTTGGGGAGGTAAGTTGGTTAGGATAACAGACAAGACAGACAAGACAGCATACAGGGGTGGTATATGACACATGTCGGGGGTAAACACCTTGGATGGGGAGGGGTGTTTGGAAGTCAGAAGCCCATGAGCCCCCTAATGGAAACAGTGGGACTAAAGTTCCCACCCATGGGCAGTCACCACTGCACCTTCATGGCCCCAAAGGTGGCTGTGCTGTGGGCTGAGTAGAGGGGCAGGCTGACCCTCTAGTTGTGCTATGTGGCCCTCAAGCTGGTATAGCAGATCTCCAGACTCCCTGCAGAGCTTGCTACGCACCAGACCCTGGACCTGGATGATGAGTGACAGTATCATGTCCTCGTCTGCCCCCGGGGGGGGCAGCCCCATCCCCTGAGGCAGTTCCACCCAAAGGCGGTGCAAGACCAGCAGATGAGGAGGTCCCAGGGTGGGCCCCAGATGTGCTGGTGCCCAGTACCACGGCCAGATGAGGTGGGAGAGGTGGGTCCGCTGGGACTGGCCTTCCCAAATGTGCTATGGTGTTTCAATTTTAAAACATATGTGGGTTAGTAATAGTCAACACATTCCAGGATTAGGTATAACAGCATGCATAGATATTCCCATTAACCCAAAACACCAGATATGGAACAGTTGATAGCAAACAGAACACTTGCATATATGGAACCACAGTGGCCATTACAACAACATGCAGGTACATTGATGGCAGTGGCAGCATGCCACCAATGTGGGAGTATTTCAGCATGGCACATTCATAGAAACAAATTTCAAAATTTATCATAGAATAAGACATATCTCTCAACAGTAGATTTAATTGTGCATATACCAATTGAGTTGTGTATTTAGTTTATTGTTGCAGATATAGTGGGGGATAGAAAGATGTCAATTAACAACTTGTATATCCCTGTAGTGCCCATTGCTTTCCTAGTCAGCGCTGTGATCTGTACCTTACAGGTATTGTTACACTACCTTATGGCCTTATTTTGGACAGTGGTATGGATGTAGACAACTATTTTACCTGCAGTATACACCTCTTACCTGGTATACCTGTGGAGGTATTGTTTGTTAACACTACCTGACTGTTTCTATGCATATTCCCAGATTCCAGGTTAATGGTATGCACATACCTCTCCTTCACTTATTGCACACACTCTGGGCATGGCTTGACAACATGCAGGTGAAACTGGGACATATTTTGACTATTGCCCTCATAAACCTTTGGTGAGTTGTACAATGACAGGTTCATTTTCATAGACATTTTCCAAATATTTACAGGCCTGACAATCAGTTATATGACATTAAATGCTGCCTAAATGTCAGAGATTAGCGTGCTGATATGCCAGTGGGACAGGGTAACAGCCAGCAGATATGGGCCAATTATCTGGACATTCCAGACAGATCTGTACAGTCAAGGGGTATGATACTGCATACAGCTTACTACCATTCCCAGGATTTGAACTATGGCTGTGTGTGCCAAAATGAAACAGTGTACATGACAGTTGAGTGTGCTATATAGATATTGCTGTGTATCTTTTCTCTGAATTCTGTCTATAAGTCTCCCATGGTTTTACAATCTGATCTTGTAATTACAACACTCTTATAAATGGTTTCCTAGACAGTTGTATTATGTAGCATATTATGTAGCACTGTGTGGATGACAGTGATGAGTAATACCTTATTAGTCAGAGATACTGCACCACTATTACTGCCATACAATACCAGAATAAACAGTACCAGTCCAGGATTTCAATCTTTCATTTCCAGGCACAGTTTTCGTATCTGACAGACCTGTGGGGGGAATGTTTGTTAACACTACCTGAATGTTGCCACACATATTACCAGATTCCACATTATTATTATTATGCACATACATCTCACTCTGTTACTGCATGCACTCTGGTCATAGCTTCACAACATGGGGGTGGAGTTGGGACATACTTTGCTTGTTACTCTCATAACACTTTGGTGAGTTGCTAGAGTGACAAGTTTGTTCTTATGGATATATTTGTGACAGTTATGATGTCTGACAATAAGTTGTATGTCATTATTTGCTGCCTAAACTTCTGGAATCATCCCACTTATTTGCCAGGGGGACAGGGTGAAAGGCAGGGGACTTCCACCAGTTATCTGCACTTTCTGATGATATTTGTACAGTTGTGGGGTATGATTCTGCATACAGCTTACTACCACTCCCAGGATTCGAACTATGGCTGTGTGTGCTAAAAATGCAACACTTCACGTCTCAGTTGAGTGTGCTATTTGGATTATGGTGTCGATTTTTTCACTGTTTTCTGTCTAAGTCTCTCTCAGTTGTACAATCTGACCTTGTGATTACAACAGTCATATATAGACATTCCTACACATTTTATTTATGTAGCACAGTGTGAGTAACAAGGCTTAATACAACAGTACTATTAAGAGATTGCAACACTACATTACCATATGATACCAGAGTAAACACAAGCAGTCCAGGAGTTAGGCCTTTATTGCCAGGCTGTTAACCTTTTATTTACATACAACCTATATGAAACTCTTCCTGCCATATTGTCTGGTTTATTCAGTGCATGCCATACACTACAGATTGTATACTGGCAAATAACGTTCTACTACTTTTAGATTTATTTCTTATGACAGTACATGCAAGATTATTACTAACCTGCCTCACGAGGCAACCGCTGCAGTCTACAGACATGGGCTTCCCGATTCACAGCCCGCTCGTCTGCTGCTGTCAAAAACATAAGAGGAATATTTAGCCATACCTATCCATAATATATGTGAGCTGGCAATTATTAAACAGATAGTAGACTGATACTTACACACAGCTGGGACATCACCCGTCTGCCTAGCCTCTTGAATCCACTGATCCATGAGCTCCCTCTTTCTCCATTTCAGGTCGGCATAGTGATGCCTGACCTGCTCACCAGTTTGAGGGATGCCAGTGGCATTGGTGAGGTCATGGATGAGACAGTCCCAGGCTTCTGCTTTATATTGGGAACCCTAGTACTGGCCCTGCAGCAGTCTCTGGTCATGGTCTTTAGCAAAGAGTCCTGCCATGACTTTGGACTCCTGAATGACCCAGTGCTGCACCCAGAAGTGCAATCCTTCACCCACACTGGCCATAGTGCCTACAGGAGGAAGCTGCAACCAGTTATGATATGTATTCCCACCTGTGGAGTTTAAATAGGGCTGATTTCCCACACTTTGCCATGGCTGGATGGTTTTAAAAATGCTAAGCTATGGGCAAACCTACTTATCTAAGGTTGGCATTGCTTAAAGGGGTATATCAATGGGAAAACTGATTTAGCTGGCCTACACATTGCTTTCACCTAGTAAGCAGGGATGTGGAATGCTTAGAGTTGCTTAATTTTAAATTTGCACACTATTTGCTATTTGGCATTGATTTATCATTCAATACATGTTATATATGTGTTTGGTATCCATGATTCATGTGTACATACACTGTATGGGGTCCTTGTGTTTATTGGGGAATTTCAACACTTTATTACAATGACACCTCACATCTGGACTTAATGCAGTACTCCAGTTCACATATTTATGTTATCTGGTAGGTTATACAACATAAAACTTTATATAGATTCTTTTCACATGTAAATTTTGATTTTCCTATAGTGAGGATCTGTTTGGAGATATGTCAGTCTTATGTATTGTTATGATGGCTAACTGGTTAACTGCTATGACTGTAGTATACAGGGTACTGGGTTCAAGTCCTGCAAGGTCTGTTTATTTTGCTGCTGGGCATAACAGCAGCTGTTGGATATAGAGTAATTAAGGCACTTTTAAGCAATTGTAAGTGGGTTTGCTTGACGGTAAGCAATGCTAACTTCCGGTTAAATATGCTTAGAGGGAGTTAGCTTCAATATTGCTTAACCTGTGTGCACATTGCTTACCCCCATGCAAATAGGCTTAAACCTGTTTACTACTGCTTACCAGTGCTTTTTCATGCTTACCCCCGCACTAATTTAGACAGAAATGTAACATGGCTCTTGAGAAGGTGGTGGATTTGGACACTCCATGGATTTATCATTCATTACACATTATACCTTCAATTCATATCCCTGTTTCATGTGTACATATACTGTATGGGAATATTTTGTTTATCTGTGGATTTTACAATATTATTACAATGACACCTCACATCTGCATTTAATGCAGTACACCAGTTCACAAATATGTTATTTAGTAGGTTATATGGCAAAAAATGTTCATAAAGTGATCTGACATGGCAAATTGAATTTACTACAGTGAGAATCAAATAAGGAATGACTGCTCACAAGATGAAACTCTGACCACTACACTATTGCAATACTGCTTCCTTTGAATGTATCTTGATATTTATCTTCTTGTGCTATTTATGCTACAGTATACATAGCTAAGCAATGGGCAAACCTGCTCATCTACTGTTAATTTAATTTGTTTGATAAAAAAAAGTTATACTGCTATTTTCTCTCAGAAGAGACAGGTTTCGCTTATTGCTGGGGATTCCTGAATGCATCTGCACATTTGGCAGACATCCTAGCAACCCCCAATACCTCTTAATGCACATTATCTGGACAAAGCTTGACAACATGAGGTCCAACTACAGACATATTTTAATTATTGCTATTATAAACTTGGGACAGTTGCTAGAGTAACAGGATTGGTTTTAATATACATTTTCTGATGGATTTCAGTGTCTGACACTCATAAGTATGCCATTATTTCACGGCTTTATTCCTGACATCATCCCATGTTTTCAGGGTACAACTGGGGTACAGGCCAACTGTGTGGCAAACATATATGTGGCCATAATGCAATGATTTGTACAGTTGGGAGGTATGCAACCTCCTATGAGCATTCTCGCTCATTGTTATTGCCAAACGGCACTTCCTGAGTGCAGGGGCATGTGTATTGTGAGAGCTCTGCTCTCAGATACACCCCCTCCCTGCACTCATCCATGCTCCATGTCCATTTAGGAGCAGAGGCAGCACGCCTTCATTACTATTCATGGCACGCTGCTGTGCTGCTCCTAAATGGTCACTTCCATGCAGGAATAAGCTATTCCTGATTGGAACCTTACTGAATCCCGGGGATTATATATGATTTCATATATGCATTTTGTAAATTTAGATTTTTCTTTAAATGAAGAATTGTTAATATTCTACTTAAATCTTGCAAATATGACAGAATACCCTGTAAAGTTAGCCAGTCCTGCTGTGCACTTTTGTATGTTGTTTTTATTACTTGCATATCTAAAACTTTTAGTTCTTTGATACACTGGTGCCAACAAACAAATCCTTTCTGTTCCCAGGAACTACAAATGTTTCAATATATTTTATGTGGAAAGTTCTTTGTGCCTATAAATGGTGTAAAAAGATCAAACCAGATTTTTAAATCTATATTTGCATTAATGATTTTCCTAAATGAGTCAATGTAATTATTAATCACATGAGTTTTAGTGGGTTTAGTTATGTTATATTGCATACTAATACATAATATGTGCCATGGCAAATTGTTTTTATCTGTTATTTGAATTTTTTTGTAAATCAAATTAATTTATTGATGTTACAGTTAGTAATTCTTTTCAATTTGCAGAATAATTTGGACTTATCCAATCTGAGATTGTTTTAGATATCAATGCTTTTATATATGTTTCTATATCAGGAAAGTTTAATCCTCCTTGTTTCCATGGTCTGGTAACAGTTGTATTGCAAAGGCTATATATAGGATCTTGGGCAGTAAAACCATTTTTATTAACTGTAGTCTATCTTCAAATGTTAATATTATTTTGTTCCATGTTTCCACAGACATTTTAATTGTGTTGATGATATTATTGTAGTTTTTTGAGACTAATTCATCATTATCCTTGCATGACTCAGTTCCTAGATATTTTAAGGTAGATTCTTGTTTCCCTATGATGTGATCCCCCTTAGTCTGTAGTTCTTTTTTCTATTTAAAAATAAAAAAAAATGAGTTTGATTTATTGAAATGCAGTCCTGAGTCATGTGAAATTTGTCAATTAATATATCTAATTCTTCTATTGTCTCTTTGTATTAGATGATGTTAGTAATATGTCATCAGCAAATAGCATTACTTCAGAATTGTATTGTTCATAAACATCTATTCCTTTGATTTTTATATTGTTATGAATTGAATCTGGCAATATTTCAATAGCCAGAGCAAATAGAATTGGTGACATGGGGCATCCTTGCTTAGTGCCTTTTGTTATATGTATAGATTCAGAGGTAAAAGGAGCTAACTTGACATATGCTACATTATTTGTATAGATATATATATATATATATATATATATATATATATATATATATATATATATATATATATATATTATTTAGGAGATGAACAAAGGATGCAGGAAATTCAAATAGTATTAGGAATTTGAATAAATAGTCCCAATTTTGGGAATCAAAGGCTTTCTCTATATCTAAGCCAATTATGAGTGTTTCTTTATTTTCTTTATTAACATAGGGCCAGATTCACGATGGCTTGCACGGAGTCTAAGAGTAGAGTAAGACTCCATGCAGCCATCATGTCCGACGAGCGATCCAGAAACAGCCTGTAGGGGCGTGTAAGAGAGCTCCTAAAATGGCTCTTACACGGACAGGGCTGGAATATGCAAATCACCTCAATTGCAGGCAAAATGCATGCAAATGAGGTAGATTTGCGATTCAGGAAACCCAAACCTGTCCGAGTAAGAGCAGTGTTATTTGCAGAAATGTACTCAGTTGACAACTGAGTACCGTTCTGCAAATCACAAAACGGAGCCATGACAGCTCCAAATAAAGGTTGCATCCAGTGCAGGAAGCATGCCAATGGCCAAATATATGGCCATTGGAAATGTTTCCTGATGCAAAATTAAAATATATATATTTTTTTTTACGCCGATTTCTGATGTTTAACCGTAGCACAGCACTGTGCAAATGGGCTGCGCTCTAAAAACCAGAATACTAAAAATTATAACCCACAAATATAGATTTTATAGAAACTGTTAATGTACAATGCAAGGGAATGGCAGGCTGAAGACAACATGGCCACCGAGTAGAGGTTGCTAAGGGGGAAAGCTCAGTCTAAGACATGTAACCAGCATTAGTAGGCAATCCTATGTAAATGAGTGTTAGGATAGTGAATCGCTAGTTTACATAGCAAAAGAGCACAGTCAGTGGAGTGTAGGAGTAGGATATGGGGAGTAACAATGTAGAAGATATGTCACATCACGAGGTGGGTATGTTCGAAAGAAGTGAAGCTCATTGGTGAAGAGTGGCATGTGTCCTTTGTCAGTTAGACATCATGGAAAGAGGTGTGTCAACAGGTAGGCTAGGGAAAGCCAAGAAATGGAAGGTGTATACCATGGATTACACCAAAGTTTCTTGCTGAGCGTGCATGCGCGCATGAGCGTAGATGTAAACACGAGTAAGACAGAGTGCGCGTGTGTAAGTGTGAGTGCGTGCGTTTAAGCTGGAGTAAGCATGTATAAGGCTGTTTAAAGAGTTGAAAGCGCGTTTGCGTTAGTGTGTGCGTGTTAACCCAAATAAGCAACGTTTAGTCTGTGTAAGCATGTGTGCGCGCGTGTTAGCTGCTGTGAGCATGTTTGCGCTTGTGTGCACAGTGCTCCCCCCCCTGAGGAAACAGAAAGGAAAAAGGAAGCACAACAAATAGTAGGAAGCTACCAGGGAGTACTAGCAGAGCTAGCAGGTGAAAACAATCATAATCAGACCATTACACAGGCACTACACTAACCCAGCCCAGCCTAGCACTTAAAACTCTGAAAACAACAGTCCATTATGTTTCTCACAACAGACACTGCAGTAAGCTAATAGAAGTGAAAACTGAAAAAGCTTTACTGAGACAAAGAAATGTTAGAGCTGCCATTGCTGTTATAAGGTGACATATGCACCATGCTGAGGATGGTGACAATGGAAATGCTGCTGGACAACCCACAGTGAGGAGATGGAGAAGAGTGTACAGGCCCAGGGTACCCTACCAGGGGCTACATGACCTGGAGATTGTGGAGCACTATAGAGTGGACAGAGACCTCCTGCAGCAAATTGTTGAGCTGTGCAGGCCACGCCTCACACACAGAACCAACAGAGCGGGACCCATCCCAGTGGAAACCAAGGTATGTGTTGGCCTAAGAATATTAGCAACAGGTACCTTCCAGAGACCAACTGGTGATATGATGGCGATATCACAGGCATCAGCATCCAGGGTACTACACCAGTTCCTGGATGTCATGTCAGCACATGTCGGTGATCATGTATATTTCCCCAATTCTCGTGAGGTATTGGCCAGCAATATGCGTCTCTTCCAGCAAATAGCGGAATACCCTGAGGTAGTGGGTGCAATAGACTGCACGCACATATGCATCAAAGCACCATCTGGTGAGCAAGGTAGGGTCTACTTCAACCACAAAGGCTTCCCCTCCATCAACTGCCAGGTCGTGTGTGATGCCCAGGGCATAATACTGAATGTGTGTGCAGGCTGCCCTGGAAGCTACCATGATTCCCATATCTGGCATCTGACGCAGCTGTATCAGACATTTGCCAATGGGGACATCCCACATGGTCACCTAGTGGGGTATGCTGGCTATGCACTGGATCCGTGGCTGATGACACCCATCAGAAATGCACACACACCTGAAAAAAAACGCCATAATGAGGCACACACACAAACACGTAATGTAATAGAGCGTGTGTTTGGGCTGCTCAAGTCACAGTTCTGGTGCCTGGACACATCTGTTAGAGCCTTACAGTACTCACCAACTACTTGTACCCAAATTGTCATGGTATGTGCTATGCTACATAATATGATCCTGTGAAAACAGCTGCAGCAGGACCAGCATAGGCCTGGGCCAAACAGCCCCCCACCATTTCCAAGGCCATCACAGGCAGAGCGTGACTTGGAGGAGGAACAACCTGAGCCTGCCCCAGTAGGCAGAAGGAGGCGTGCCCAGTATGCTTTGGCCTTGGCAAAGAGGCAATGCATAGCACATGCACTGGCTCAGTAGGAACTCTGAAAATGATACCCCTCTCTGACTAGCACATAAAGTAAAAGGGATGACTAAGTTGACACTACCTGCTTCCAAACATATGCAGGGAGTGTAGAATGTGCATCCGACATAGGCAGCCCTGCAGCACCACCTAAGGCATGAATGCCATGTGTTAAGCAATATAAAGCAGTGCTAAACAGCAATTACCACCATGTAGTATATGCAAACAAAATTGCACACACCAACTAGTACAACTGTGGTCAATATTCAGTAATATTGGGCAACGTCCAGCAATGTTGGTGAATATTGAGCAATGTCGGACAAGCCTGGTCTAAGTAGGGCATAGCTGAACAAAAGCCAACATGCTCATATTTGCTTAACAGGCCCTTAAGCAGTCTGGTTTGCTCAGTATGAAAATATAAAGGAGTGATGGGCCTCGAGCCCAGAATACTGTGCACTATAGCCAAAGTACTGGACCACTAAACCATGACAGTATTGCAGTGGTCCACCTGTATGACGGAATGTTGATAAGTCTATGCAAAATATTCCATGGAAACACTGCAGGCACAGCATAATCCTTGTTGAGTTATGACACAAAAGTGAGTCCTGCAGTGAGAGCAGAACCTGACTTCCAACACACACAGTATAAATGTTAATATTGGTCATGTTCGCACACATCAGCAAATATAGTGGACCTCAGATAGCAACATACTGAAGGTTTACACTGGGCATGCTCACACACTTGAATAAATGAGACAAATGTCATGAAACAAAACATGTAATGTCAGAACTGGGCATGCTCACACACTTAGGCTATGTCTCAGTACAGCAGTGGGCCACGCATATCTGGCAGTTGCATGTGTTAACCCAGGAACCTGTCACTATACAGCAATTCGCCCTGTGCACACAGATATATGACAACAGACACATCTATAATATAGTGGAACCCTGATATAATCAAATATGTTCTGCAGATACTGAAGATCTTCATGGAAACTGGTAAAGCAAAGATGATAAAGACCTGCAAACAGTATCAGCAATAAACACTGTGCATCATGAACATAAGCATAGGTTCAGAGGTCGATACTAGGCTATCTGCCCTAGGGCATGTACAAACCTAGCCAGAATGTGTTTGGCATTCACAACCCTGTCACATTACTAAACTGTGTGTGTGAATAGTAGGTCACACATGATAGCCCATGTAGATTTATGCTAGCGTGCCTCTGTCTAGCAGGGACACAGAGGATATCCCAGGGGCACCCATACAGTCATCAAGATGTCTCCAGTAGGTGGTCAGTGGGTGGCTCTGCCCATGTGAAACTGGGATTACATTCTGTAGTGAGTGGAGCCTCTGGGATAAGAATCTGTCTCTCCACAATGTCCTATTAACATCTGTGCTGAGGTATACATCCCTGCAGTGTGTAGCTCCAAGGGAGTTGGATATCCTGAGGTGGAGCATGTCCAGTAATACTAGTTTGGGTATAGCTGTAAACAACAGGCACACATCATATCTGAGTAGGTGGTAAGCGACTTAGTAGAGCTGGAGTTACTGCATCTGAACTATACAGGGCATCTGTGTGAGTCCCTAGATCTGCTTGGTGAGGACCGTTCGTGGCCAGTACAGTTGCTGCAGGTGTCAGGTAAGGTACACCCCAAATGTTGCATTGTAACCAAGCATGGATGTGATGAGTATAGGGGCACAATGACCTCACTCGATCTAGATGTGAAACCATATGGGATAAGGTGGCACACATAGCAGGTGTGTCCAACCACTTTGGCAATTTGAATGTTAAAGCAATAGTATGAACAAGTGATGTCCCCAAACCCCTAACAACCCCTACCGTGTGTAATGGAGTACTACCTATGTGGTAATGTGTGGGCATGTTGTTACTCCCAAAGGGGATGACTGTGCAACTAATGGCATTAAGCTGTAGACCATGGCTCAGGCACCACTCATCCATCTCTGTGAGACCCCGATTGAGTATTCATGTGGCAGCTGGAGAGTTGATAATGGCACCCAGTTTGCAGTCAAGTGCAAACATGATCAACCATATTCCCCCCGTGATAGCCTGTACGTCAGACAAATATATACTGAACAAGAGAGATCCCAGGACCAAGCTGTATGTGATGCCATGTGTTACTGGTGTATAGTCAGACATGGCACCTGCAATCCTCACCATGTGGGTGCTATTCCTGATCTAGGTATCAATCCATTTTGTGAGATATGTGTCCAAATTGACGCTGGTGAGCATATGCATAATTGCCCAGTGGATTATTGTGTTGAATGGTTTTGCAAGGTTCAGGTAGGCTGTGTGGATAGCTGTCCCTATGTCGCTGGACCTGTTAGCCATTTAAAGAATACCTACAGGTTCAAGAGGCAAGATCTGGCCACAACAATGCTGAAACGAGTAGGACACAGTGTCTGTAGGTTCCCGATGTCTATGTGTAGGAGTCCTATGACAATATGCTCCATAGCTTTGTAGAACAGGCCACATAGGCTTATAGGGCAATATTGTCTGTGGTCCGTTGTGGCACCAACTCTGTGGAGCAGGACCACTGTTGCAGTACGCCATTCCTTGGGTACATATCCTGTGGTAACTCCGATATTGAACAGTGATGTAATGTGAGGGTTGCGTTTGTCATGATACTCATGTATGATGCAGGCTGGGACACCATCTGGTCACATTGATACTGTGATGTACGCTGTGGGGAGGGCAGCACTCACCTGTTACTGTGTGATTTCAGGGAGGTTATACTCTGTTGGGATGGATAGTTGCTCCTTAGGGGGGATGGGTGGGAGACATCTGCACTGAACCTGTTTGCCAGGATGTAGGCAATGCCAGTGGGTTCAGGGTAGGTTTAGTCAGTATGCAGTAACTCACAGCATATCAGTGAGTGTCCACCCAGGTTCCAGACACAACTGAAGAAGGCCGTGTGATGGTCCTACGTGTCAGGTGCAATTGTCTGGTAGAAGTGGCCCTTAGAAAAGTCCATGAGTGATTGTAGCTGTCTGCTAGTACAGATCACAGATGCCTTCCCTGTCTGGGATTGTGCTCTATCATGTAGTAGCGTCCTCTTGACATTATACAGCTTATTAATGGCTGGGGTCTACCAGACAGGTCCCCTGCCATTGTAGTAGTGGGTCTTGTTGTTATTTGGGAGAGCACAATCCATGCGGTCTACTAGGTGTCCATAGAATGTGTATGTAAAGGATGCAGTAGTGTGAGCCGTATATGCCACTGTCTCAGGATCTCTGAAGGATACCACCTTGCTTCGGTGAAGTGAGATGTTGGCTCATGAGAAGTTCACCAAGAATACCCAGGATGGGTGTGTGGAGGGTATATGTATGTCCTGTGAGATACATGTATGTTCTGACCTTACCAATGAGGGGTATATCGCTGGTTTGGAACATAGAGTCCCCATGTTGGTGATGAGCAGGTCCAGTATGTATTCCTCCTTGTGGTTGTGCCAAAGCATATGAGTCCACAAATTGTAGTGACTGTTGGGTGAGGTTGTTGGGGCTTGAGTAGTATCCCCAGTCAATATGTGCATATATGAAGTGTATATGAAGTCGCACAATATAATGGTGTCTGTGGAGACCTGCATATTCTCCATAGTTCCCACAAAAGCCGAGTCTGGTTCCTGAGTTTGGGAGTGTGTTCTATATCAGGCAACAAACTGAAAGGCAGTATTGCACAATGGTAGTTATCTATGTATGGTCTGTGATGCTTTGTGCAGTGCTACTAACCTGGAGGTGTGTGTATCTGTGATGTATATGGATACTCTCCCTAGTTGTGTTGTCTGTTCCAAGTCTTCTTGTCAGACAGCATGGTACGGAACATAACCTGGTAGTGCTGGTGTGCATAAGCGAGCCTGAACCAGGTGTCTGTCAGTGCACAGATATTGCTCTCCTCCATACTGAGGAGAGTCCTGAGTGGCCAAAATATGAGGTTAACACAACTGTTGTTGAGCAGCATTACCCTTAGTTTCATTTAACCTGTAATGTCTATGGAGGTGGGTTTGTCTTCAGAGCCTTGCGTAAAAAAGGCACTCTGGTGGTAGCAAGAGCCTTAGCCGGCATACCAAAGTCCAAGGGTGACAGGTGCAAGCTGTCCATAGTGAAGCTACGTGGCATGTTGAGCATGTCACCATACAATGACAGACACTGTATCCCCTATGAATGAAACAAATTTGTTAGCCAACTGTTAAATGTGATATGTGTGTCCGTATACTGTGACATCATAATTGGTGGGTGTAAGATGCTAGACAAGGTCAGGGTCATACTGGCTTGGGCTACATGATCAGAGTGTACCTCCATGTGCCATGTCATGTGGTCCAGGGAGTAACGTCTGAGGTGACACACCATCATGGACAATGATGGTGCCAGTCTTGTACTTGCTTTGGAGTGACCTGACTGCCTGTGTTATGTGGCAGATCCTGGCACCCAACAGACAGCCCAAAGTGACTATTCCCTTGTCAGGGCTGGTGAGTTGTACGTCAGTGTGTTTGAACATAAGTGTCACCTATTACAAGTGTATTAGGTGTGTTGTTTAGCCCGAAGGGCAGTGACTGTGTGGCACACAGACATTGTGAACTTAGTGATATGTGGGTATTGTAGTGGGGTAGCCAGTGTGTGTGTGTCTGCTTTGGAGGCCTCTGCTGCTTAGGTAGAGTACATTTACAGCATCCGAGTATGTCAATGTGTGCTAAAGTGGTTTGAGTGCTGTTGCTAGAGGATATGTGAGACTGATATGTGGTGTGTGTGGTTACCTTCACCACCTGATACACTGTGCCAGTCATGGGTCAAGATACTTCAGCTCCCTGTATGTCTATATAGGTGCATCTCACACATATATCTGAGTTTGTCGGGAGGAGGAGAGGGTTGTCTGTGTACATGAGGCAGATGTGACATTGTTTCAATATCACAATATCCACCAGCTGGACTGAAGAGTACACACAAAACCGACCCCTGGACATGCCAGGATATTATCATGATATACTCTGTAGCCTGATCACAAAGAATCAGTAGGGTGTTAAGCGTTTAAAAGAGTATAACAGGGATTAGTGCTCATGTTCATTAGTGTGTTGTAAAGAGGAGCTGAGAAGGAGTCCAGACTGAATCATGGCACCTCCTTCCGCTATGTCATAAATATCAATGTACACACATATATGTCCTAAGTCAGGGCCAACTGTAACTGAGTGTCAATGCCGACATCATGACAGACAGGCCCATATGTACATACCCATACCCCACTGACAATAGTCCACATCATCATACCAGGAGATATCACATGTAGAATGGATGAGCAGCTATCCCCACTGTCAAAAGCATGGCAGCAGGTGGAATACATTGATTCACAATATGTGTCATGCACAAACTACAGAACAAACAGATCATGCACCTGAACAGTTAGCTGAGCCGCACCCCCTACACAGGATGTGGAACCGTTGAATGTGTCACAGCTACATATGGCACTCCCCACAAGTGTTAGTGCACAACACACCATGGGAAGTCAAGTCCAGTATGCCTATGAGGTCTGATCTGCAAGGTCATGGAGTCCATCATGGTTGCAGTCATAAACAGAGCTATTGGAAGCTGACACACACACAACCCTACCAGCTGTGGTATGTTCATGTGTGGATTATGGTTACCCAAGCATGCTAGACTGTTTGCAAGGCAGCCACCCAGGACATACATCAATGAACACATCTACACATGTGTCACATAGACTTTGAATAGCCCTTTATCAACATCCCAGACACATGTAGTATCCACAAAACCAAGAAGCTGTGCATAAATATGTGTTGACATATGACGGAATGTCAATGTGTCCACAGATAGATCACACAAGGTAAGGATACTGAGGTCATGTTCAAGCTGTTGACACCTGCTGACCCACATGGACCATTCCTGGAATGGCATAAACCAGAGTGTACACACATCACCATGTCCAGTGTGATTATGTCACCTTCCTATAAATACAGCAGGAGAAGGGAAGCCAGCTAGTAAAGCAAATAGCGTGCCATGTTAGTGCGTCTTTCTCTAGTATCGTAACATAGTTAGGTAGGGGGTTGAATCCTGCAAACAGTGAGTGTGGGGGGGGGCTGTGTGTATGTGTGTAATTGTCTTTGAAAGGAGTGCCCTTTTTGGAGACTGGGAAAACACACTAGAAGATGTACATTCCTCTTTGGAAAGACCGATGATGTCACCATCCTAGAAATACAGCAGGAGAAGAGAAATCAGCTAGTATAGCAAATAGCGCACCATGCTAATGCATTTCTCTCTAATGTCATAACATAGGTAGGTAGGGGTTTGAATCCTGTAAACTCTGACTGTGTGTGTGTTGGGTTTGTGTGTAATTGTCTTTGAAAGGAGTGAAGTTTTTTGGAGACTGGGAAAACACACTAGAAGATGTACTTTCCTCTTTGGAAAGACTGATGATGTCACCATCCTAGAAATACAGCAGGAGAAGGAAAACCAGCCAGTGAAGCAAATAGCGCACCGTGTTAATGCGTCTCTTTCCAGTATCATAACATAGTTAGGTAGGTGTTTGAATTCTGCCAAGTGTATGTATGCAGTTTCCTTTGAGAGGTCTTTTTTTTTGGAGACTGGGAAAACCCAGTAAAGGAGGTACATTCCTCTTTGGAAAGTCTGATGATGTCACCATCCTAGAAATACAGCAGGAGAAGGCAAACCAGCCAATAAAGTAAATAGCATGCCGTGTTAATGCGTCACTCTCTAGTGTCATAACATTGTTAGGTAGGGGGTTGAATCCTGCAAATGCTGACTGTGTGTGTGTCACTGTTGGTCAACAGGGTGTGGATTTTGCTTTTACTATGATATGACATAGTATGATGACAACAGTAAGTGCATTGCAGACATCAGGTGTCTGCGTGGCAAATGTATATGTGCATATGTACCCTCAATCAGTACATAGGTGTGAAGCCTGCATACTACATGAATACGTTTGTTCCCATTGACAGGTTGTGCCACTGCTACTCAGATCGTAGGTGACATATGTATGTATGTGACATGGCCATCCACTGTTGTGTTCTGTGACCAAGGTCATCTGTGGCACACACACCTATGACAGTTACTGAAGAGTAGAGTGAGTGAGGGTATATGGCTGGGGTATATGTCAGACATGGTCATACACAACAAAGTCTGTCAAGAATGGACAGTCTTTATAGGTGTATGACTGCCTTGTGGATATGCATTCAGGCCTCTAATGTCTGTGATACACCTTGGGACTCCACAATACCTATGGATATGTGGATACGAAGGGACACATGACATAACATGGGTCTGTATGTACACAATGGTACCCAACATACATGTTGAGGGCTACCACCGGTGTGGTACTGATGGGATACTATATATAGTACATGAGGATGACTATGCCATAGTCGGCTTACTGCTATACAGCATGTATCACACAACAGATATCTGTCTGTATGATACCCTTGTGTAGGATATGCGTCCCATCCAGGGAATGCATTGTAGGCCATTCCGTGCATTCCCAGATTTGGATGGACACATCCCTAGTGTGTCTGCATGTACCTAAGGGGGCTATATGACACACAGGTGTGGTCACAGTAATGGGTGGCGGTCATCACCACTGGTTAGTGTTATAGTGCAGCCCCAGAAGGATCCAATTGATACTGGGTTCCCCACTACTGTGTGTCAATTGTCAGGACATCATCCAATGATTGCTTATCATCATACTGTTGAGGTTATGTATACTACCAGACTGCAAATCATTGACTGATATTAATGGTATCACCCACAGCATAGTGTCAACCCATGTCATACACACGTCTACCCATGTTAGTACATAACTGTAGTAGAATGCATACTGGCCATTGAAATATGCAATGGGATGTTAATAATGTGTACGATAGGGTATACCACACATCCCATGTGTCCATTATGCAATTACATCCAGACAGTGCGCACCCACCATGTTCACAGATGTACACTTGCTAATCTGTACTGCACACATCACACACACACTGTCCACTTGCTAACACATGCTGGCAACACATCACACATCAGCCAAGTGGCACATGGATGGATAATACATACTCAGACCTAACAGTGGTGTAAACAATGCTACATTGACAAACAGAGCTTTGATGCATAATGTCTGCTCAGATATACCTACAAGGATGTAGTTAGACTTCCATGTTGACAACTCACTATTATTGCTACACTGTTATAGTGTCACCCTGTGCATCAGCACCATGTTAGCCTGTCCATCAATAATGCAGATGACAGGAGGCGGCACAGGTATCATCATATGCACAGGGCATTTTGTTGTTTGCCAGAGCCTGACATTGACCCATCCAATTGACATGTGTGTGTGTGTGTGTGTGTGTGTGTGTGTGTGTGTGTGTGTGTGTGTGTGTGTGTGTGTGTGTGTGTGTGTGTGTGTGTGTGTGTGTGTGTGTGTGGGACAACAGCACAGCATGGGCCAATGTTGATGTAATGTGTGTGTGTATGTGTGAGCCCTAGTTGTTTGCTTAATGTATGTGTGTCTGCATGCACACAGCTCCACCATGTGGCTGCCATATACAGTGGTTTGTGGGACAGCCACAGACTGTACCTGCTTGGCTGTACAGATCACTGTCTCCAGCCATGGACACAGTACCTGTGCCTGGCAGGGGTGCTATGAACGGTATTGGGTACCAACCCTGACTGGGTAGTGTCATCAGAGGCAGAGATATGATGACTGGACCCATGTCACTGCTGGGACTGGCCAGAGCCACGTGCACGTTGTCTACTGGGATGGACAATGGACATACCAGCCCCAGCATTGCTGGGGCTGGTACTGCCACTACGGGAGCAGCTGTGAGCTGTGGGCCATCCTCGACCACTGCCAGCTGTTGCTGGCATGCATCCGCATCGACTTCGCAACCGTCCTGCACGGTCCTGGCTTGAGGAAGACATGTTGTGGAGGGCATCTATTGTCTCCCCCCAACATCTATCAATGACCTCGGTGTATGTCCGGATGGCACTGGCAAGGTCACAGATGCTGTCATTGATAGCGGTGTTATGTGCCCTCTGTGCCCTAAGTCCCTGCCTGGTGTACCATTTCATATGTGCCTGAGCCTGCATTACAGCCCGGAACATAGTGGCCGTCGTAAGACTTGTGAGGGCACACCTGCCAGGGGCAATACGTCCAGTGATGTTCCCCCGAGAACCCCTGGACCTCTGCCTATGTGGTACTGTTGCGGGTCTATGGCTATGGCTGCTGTGAGGGGATGCACGTGCCATGGGTACCACACTCTCCTGGTCAATGCCAACTATATGCTGTCCCTCCCACCTCCCCTATGGCCATTGGTGGTGAGGGATGTAATGGCAGTATGAGTGTGTGCATAGAGGGGATTGAACGTTGTGTACTGTCGATTGGTGGACCAACAACAGACCCTGTCAAATCTCCCTGCGCCAAAATACGTTTCATCATCACCACTATCTGTGGCAGTGGCTTCAGATCGCCTGCTGCTTTCGCCAAGCCCTACCTCAGCACCTGTGAGAGGAAGACAGGAAACACACGTTACGGTCTGCACATGCACACATGCACACATGAACACATGAACACATGCACACATGCACACATGAACACCTGAACACATGCACACATGCACACCTGAACACATGCACACATGCACACATGAACACATGAACACATGCACACATGCACACATGAACACATGCACACATGCACACATGAACACATGAATACATGCACACATGCACACATGAACACATGCACACATGAACACATGAACACATGCACACATGCACACAGGAAGACATGCACAAAGGAACACATGCACACTCCTCACTACAGCAGATACACACACACAACAGAAATCCAAATCATACTCAATACTGGTTGAAGGTGGGTGACAGTAACACAACGCAAACAGTCACACACATGTGTCAGCATGCAGAATAAGTGTTGCTCAAGTCCATGAAGTGTGAGTGTAGACAGCCATAGTTGATGACAGTGAACATGGCTGTGGTGCATACGTGTACATGTTCAGTGATTGCCTACACCCTGGAACACAATGTGTACAAGGACACGACATTTCTGTGCAATTATTATAAGCTCTGCAGTGTCCTGTGCACCATCACACACATCTATACATACCATGGCTGCATGTGTTATCTGTGTATCACATGGATTTCCATGTCTGATTGCAGTGTCTGTGTCTGTAGCAGATAATTGTGGACACAGGTATAGCACATGCATGCTATGTACACACACGGGATGGGTGATGCATGGCCATTGTAACAGTATGGGGTGTAGTACCATTAGCCATCATCATCATGCATCATGTGGTCACTCAAGGCCACTAAAGTGTGCTAGACCACTGCCTAGCAATCTGTACCTGAACCGCAGTGCTGCGGCTAAGTTCACGATTACACAGCCACATTGCACAAGGGTGTGTGATGTGTCCAATAGGGAGCATTGCCTAACATGACTGTGTTATGTGTTGAGGAGTGTTGCACAGCCCCATGCTAGGCCCCTACCCCTCAGGTATGGTATGTGTTGTGTGTGGATGACATGTGGGATACTGAAGTGTGACCTGCCAGCGGGTGCCCAGTTACACTATGTGTAGCATGTTGAGGTGTACTGCGTATGACAAACGTGTTATGTTGTGTACATGTGTGTCAACTATGCCTATACAATGTGCAGTACAGTGTTGCCACATTTGTGTCTGATGCTCTGTGCATTGCATGTGAATGAGGCAACTACTGACATTACTGAGATGTTTCACGTCTCACAGCAAACATGCACAGCATGCATTATGCGTAGGTGTGTTATGTGTACATGGCTTACACCTCACCTATGACATGCACAGTTCAATACCAACTTTACAGTGTTAACACAATCACCAGCATGTAACGTCTGCCCTACTGTCACACCAGAGCGACCTGCAAGAATATGACACAGTTTGTCAGTGGCCACACCTGTGGCATTGCTACTGTGAGTGTGCTAAACTACAGTAGAACAACAGGCATAGGTGTACAGATACTATTCAAATTATCAGTATTGCACACAATAGGCAGCACAACTACTAAACTTAGTACACATCTCACACATGCATAATCTAACAATACAGGTAACAGTAGTCTACAGCTAGGGCATGTTACCTGCATGCTCCATGTCACTATGCTGGGTGGCTCCGGCCTCCATGATGACACATGTGTGATGTTGTTGTTGCTGTAGGCCAGAGGCCACCACACTTAGCAGCAGTTCCTCCACTCTGGTGAGGGGGGCATGTATGGCCACCCCACCACCTGCGGCAAGCTGTTGTCTGTGGATATCAGACGCATGCCGCCAGACAAATTAGTGATGGCGTACCTGCTCATATGGCCGGTTATGCATGCCTATGTCATTTACCCGACGAACAAGTTCTTGCCACAGTGCAGTATGCTCCTGCTGGTGCTGGCTGGCCCTTGAATACCGCAGGGTATAGTGCTGTACCAGGCTGTGGTGGATTTCCTGTTATTCTGCAGCTGTGTAGCAGGGGTTCCTGTGATGAGCCATTAGCCTGGAAGACAAGTAAATGATATGTGTGAGCAAGTCATGTGGCACACTTAACATTATACAGTACAGATATCAGTTAACTGCCATATATAGCATCTGTTCGTCTGTCAGAGGAATATTTGTGAATCTCAAAGGGGAGGCTACTGTCCACCTGTGTCCAATGTTCTCTTCTGACACCTTCAGTGTTAGTCAGGCTACCACCTATCTGGTAGTTAGTGGGTAAAGGGTTTTGGAATGGGGTATGGCACTGCAGTATCAACACTGGTGCTCAGTCCATGCCTTGGTCACCAGGCACCTGTTGCAATACATCTGACACTGTGTCTCCCTCTCACTATAAATATATATATATATATATATATATATATCTATATGTATATATATATATCTTATATATATATACATATAGATATATATATATATGTAGCTATACATATATATGCACATATATATATATATATATATATATACACACACACATACTTGTAAACAGCCACTGCTGTACATATACATGCACATATATGCAGATATACTGGCCACCTTTCATGGTGGGAATATCAATTATGGAACAGTTGTGAGACATGCAGTCATGTAATAATATTGCACAGTGCTGTGCAGAATGCATTTCACTATCCTCAGGCCATATAGCCATAGCAGACCTCACTGGCTGTAACTCAGTCCCACAGCATTTAACCACCACATGACATATACCTGCCCTGCTTGCTGTTTTCAATGCCCACACTACAACCTACATAGATATGTGCACATAGCAACCTTCAAATACATATAAATGTCCAGCCTTCACTAACATTTGCAGTATGTCCCTTGCCCTATGCACATCTGCATATACATATAGATACGGACTGCTAACACATAAGGAGTGTTCACATAATGTAGATTACCAATCAGACACATCATTCGGATGCCAGCAAATACATCTGTGTTACATACCTTACCTTTGTATGTCTCACCTCAGTCTGTTGTACCTGTTGATGTTTTTTTTTATTTTTATTTATTTAGGTCAGTGTCCTCCACTGCCTCTGCTTGTTTTAATTTTTGTTTTGGTTGGTTGGTGTCTCCAACCGCCTCTGTTTTTTTTTTTTTTGGTTTGGTCTCTCCAACTGTTTGTCTGTCTGTCTCTCTCGCTTGCTCTCTCTCTCTCTCTCTCTCTCTCTCTCTCTCTCTCTCTCTCTCCAGTTGCTGCAATGATATTATTGCATGTGTGGACAACAGGTACAAGCTGCTTTTGTAGGTATCTGCACATGTGCATGTGATGGCCTCTGCACCAATTGGTGCCCACCATTTAGTAATTGCATGCAGCCTGCTGTGTGGTAATTATAGTTTTCAGTGTGATTTCAGGATACTGCTATAAAATTATAGGTTAGGTAGGTGTAGGCCTTTCAGTTTTGCAAGGTGGGGACCATGCTTGTTTGCTGTGGACACTGTTGTGTCAGTCAGAAGGTTGGTATATGTCTCATATCTGATGCTGGGTTGTAGCCAGTGAAATGCATGTTGTACTAAAACCTGACTGTTGCTTCTTCAAGTACACTTTTCTCAGTGTGTAAGTTTACTCACACCTCCTAATGCTAACACTGGATACATGGGAGTATGTACTTTGGAATTAGGGAATTAACTGGCATACAACAGTACTTATTGCAATGTATTCCTATGGCTTTCCTATTTTCCCTTTACATCCAGTCCTTGTAATGCATGTCATATTTCTTTATTGCAATGTATTCCTATGGCTTTCCTATTTCTCCTTTACATGCACTCCTTGTAATGCATGTTATATTTCTTTCAGCACCAAGTTATTGTATATATGCTGTGGCTTAGTGGTACATCATGCAGACTGGTGAGTCCAAGGTGTGGGGTTTGAGACTGACAAGGGTATTTTATTTTGCTGCTGAGCAGTACAAGGGCCTTGTCATACAGAGTGACAAAGGCACTTTGAAGCAGTTGTAAGCAAGTTGGCACGGGTTTGCGTGACGCTTAGCAATGCTAAGCAACGCTTAGCTTAGCTTAGTGTATTTTAGCAATACTAAGCTAAGCTTAGCTTAGCTCAGTTTATGTTAGCAACAGTAAGCTAAGCTTGGTGGAGCTTATATCTTAGCAATGCTAAGCTAGGCGCACACATGCACACACTGGTGCAAACCCGCTTACTACTGTTTACAAATGCTCACTCCTGCTAACCCCCGCGCTCATGTGTTTGACAGAAAAGTAAATGGGGAGATAGGAATGTGGTGATAAAGGGTGTTCAGAGAGGGGAAGACAGTAGGGAAACTAGCTTGGGATGTACACGATGGGTGTGGAGAAGGTCCATAGCTGCCCATTTCTTTACCAGCAACAGCTATGCATATGCAATATATTAGGTGGGATATTTGAAACCTTCCACCCCTGAGAGAGTGGTGAGAACATCTAAGTATGTTGTACTACCAATTATGAATATCAGGTACATGCACTGTTTGTGAACTGCTATACTGTCATTTGTACGTTACTCACATCTGAACAGTTTGTGGTTTGTGTTGACATTAGCACAGTCTGCTCAGGACGACTAGACATATTTCTGCACTGTGTATGCCTACCTACACCCTTGGTTGTGCCTGACTACATGGGTATATAGTACCTTTGGGTAGTGGTGCAGAACTGCAGTGTGCATTATTTATTATCATGTGATGTTTATCTTACTGAACATGCAGAGTTGCTGTGTACCTGTAAGTCTATGAAGGCTTGTAGTCTGTCTGAGTAGCTCCCACCTGTGGACATATCCAGATTGTAGACAGAGGTCAACCTAGTATTCTTTGACTGTGCACCACAGCAGTCTTTTCAGCACCTGAACAATGGCATTGTCACAGGTGGTTTCTAGCAGTACATGGCTACATCCTTTGCTATTTCTGTGTTGTACTTCTACATGAGGGCATGCTTGTGGCATTCATTCTATAGCTATTTGCAGAGTGTGTAACAGCAGACAAGCTGATATGCCTGTGTGTTTCTGACTCTTCCAGGCCTCAGATACTCTCATGAATATATTTAAACAGCCTCAGGGAAAGGTACATATAACTGGGATACACCTGTCATATAGTTCAGACATTTTGCAGTTCAGACGTTGGGTGATTCAGAGCATTTCTATTACTACACCTTTTCTGACGTGCAAGCGGTGTCTACTCTCACTTACTGACATTTGTTATTAAGTGAGATTCAACACCTTTCTGTCTACTGTTAGTACATTTCACAGGGAGTCAGAGGGGCACAGCTAACATTTGTTTACAAATCAGGGTTATCGCTGTAGAGCAGCCACTGTTGGGAGGTCTGGCCTGTGACTTATGCAAATATGCCATTGTTTATCCTGCCCTGATACTGTGTGGGGTTTGTAAGCTGCTACTGTAACCTTATTACCTACTAGCATGGCTGATTCTCTTTTGACAGTCATGTCATGCAATTCAACAACACCTGCTGGTTAAGGCCCACAGTACAAGATTGTGTTATGGCATTCCTATTTTCCCTTTACATTCCCTCATAGTAATGCATGATATATTTATTACAGCAACAAGTTATTGTATGTCTGCTGTGGCTCAGTGGTAATTCATGCCGTCTAGTGTGTCCAAGGTCTGGGGTTCCAGACTGTCAGGGGTATTTTATTTTGCTGATGAGCAGACTACAGGCCTTGTCATACAGAGTGACTAAGGCACTTTTAAGCAGTTGTAAGCGGGTTTGCGCGGGTTTGCGCAACGCTTAGCTATGCTTATCTATGCTTAGCTAAGTGCACACAAGCGCATACCCACTGACTACTGCTTAAAAGTGCTTACTCCCGCTAACACCGGCACTAATTTCTTTTAAAGAAAAGAAAATGGGGAAATAGGAAAGTGGTGAAAAGCGGGGCACAAAGAGGGTAGGACAGTAGGAAAACAAGTTCGGGATGTGCAGGAAGGATGTAGGGAAGGCCTATAGCTGCCCAATTCTTTACCAGCAACAGCTGTGCATATGTTAGAAATTTAGAGTGAAACTTGAAACCTTCCACCCCTTAGAGAGGAGTGAGGACAACAAAGCATGTTGTACAGCCAATTGTAATTATCAGTTTACATGTCCAGCAGACATGTGTGCAAAATGGGCAGCTATGTATGGGGCGTAATTTTTTTGAGGGCACAGATTGCTCTTTTTTATTTTTGTTTTCAGGTAGGAGTGGAATGTGAGGTAAAGGAAGTAGGAATATTGAGGGAGGTGGGTTAGGGAGGTTAACAGACAAGAAAAACAGGACGCATACAGGGACGGAGTATGACACGTGGTGGGTACACACAATTGACAAGGATGGATGCTTGGATATCGCAAGCCCATGAACCCACAGATGGCAACAGTGGAACTGAGATCCTCACCCATGGGTAGTTACCAGGCTGAGGCTGTGCTGGGGGCTGGATAGGAGTGGCAGGCACACCCGTGAGTTGCACCACTCTCACCTCAAGCTGGAGTAGGGGATCAGTCACAGAACGCCTGATCTCACTACGCACCACAGCCCGGACCCTTTGGAGGGTGAGTGGAGGCTCTCCTCTGGCCACGCTTGCAGAGGGGGGGGTGAGCCCCATCTCCTGCAGCGCTTCCACCTGAAGGTGGCACAGGGCCACTGGAGGAGGAGGTCCCGGGCTGGGCACTGGTGCTAGGTGCAATCGCCAGCTGAGGTGGGAGAGGTGGGTCCGCTGGGACCCACCTTCCCTGTTGTCCTATGTTTAGCAGTATTTAATGGCATTTTGGGTTAGTAACAAACAACACCATTCCAAATTAGTTGTAACAGCATGCATTAGTATTCCCATTAACCAAACACACATGAATTCCAAACGTTGAACAGCAAGCAGAACACATGCATATTTAGAACAACAGTGGACATTCCAACAGCATGCAGGGTTGACTGGTGGCAATGGGCCATCAGGTTTGGATATGTGAAGAGGGCACATGCATCAATGTACATGCAGATATGTATAAACCAGCAGGATAAATGTTCATAGGTTCATAGGTTCATACTAGGCTATCTGCCCTAGGGCATTTATAAGCCTAGCCAGAGTGAGTTTGGCTTTTGCCACCCATTTTAAATTAATTTTGCTATGCCCTTTTTCGAGGTTAGTATACTGTGCCTCTGTCTAACAGTGACACAGAAGTGATACCCGGAGTAAACCTATGATCCCCCATCCACTCATCAAGATTCCTCTTGAAGAGAGTCAATGAGGGACTCTGCCTAACCTGGACTGGGATTTTACTCCAGAGTGAAGGGAGCATCTGGGTTATGAATCTGTCCCTCCAGCATGTCCTATTTATTTCCGTGTTGAGGTTCAAGTCTCCCGAGTGCGTAGCTCGATGGGATTTGGATTTTCTGAGGTGCAGCATGTCCGGGTTGGACATGGCTTTATACGTCGGGCACAGATCGCCTCTGAGCAGGTAGTATGCCACTGAGTAGAGCTGGAGTTTCTTTAACCGGGCAGCATATGGCATCTGTTTGAGCCCTTTGATCCTCTTGGTGAGGTACTTTTGGGGTCTTTTCAGTTGCTGCAGGTGTCTGGCAAGGTACATCACAAAAGGGGCATTGTACTCAATTATGGGCCTGATGAGGGATGAGTAAAGAGGCACGATGACCTCCCTTGATCTAGATGTGAATCTCTTCATGATTAGGTGGGCTATATAAAATGTTTTTCTAACCACTTTGGCCATGTGGTTGTCAAATGAGAGATTGCTATTAACTTGGGTCCTTAGGTCCCTAATTACTTCTTTGATACTTAATGGATTATCACCTATGTGGTAATTTGTGGGCACTTTGTTTTTGCCAAAGGGGATGACTATACACTTTTTGGCATTTAGCTTAAGGCCATGGCTCTGGCACCAGTTGTCTGTTTCTATGAGGCCCTTTTGGAGGATGCTTGTGCCGGCTGGACAGTCGATTATGGCACCTAGTTTGCAGTCATCTGCAAACTTGGTCAGCCACAGTCCTTCCATGTTGGCATGTACCTCCGAGAAATATATACCGAACAAGAGAGGTCCCAGGACTGAGCCTTGTGGGACGCCACTTGTAACTGGTTTGGAGTCTGACATGGCTTCAGCAATTCTAACCATGTGGGTTCTGTCCTTGAGCCAGTTTGCAACCCATCTAGTGATATAGGGGTTTATATTTAAGCTGGTGAACTTATCTATAATGCCCGAGTGGGGTATCGTATCGAAGGCTTTTGTGAGGTCCAGGTAGGCTGTGTGGATCACCTTCCCCTCGACAATGGCTTTGGTGACTGTTTCAAAGAAATTGACCAGGTTTAAGAGGCAGGGTCTGCCCTTAACAAAGCCGAACTGGGTAGGATCCAGTGACTGTAAGTCCCCAATATCTTTATTTATGAGGTCCATGATGATCCTTTCCAAAGCTTTGCAGACTAAGCTAGTCAGCCTTATGGAGCGATAGTTTCCAGGATCCATTGAGGCACCACCTTTGTGGAGAGGGACCACTGTTGCTGTACGCCACTCTTTGGGTACATAACCTGTAGTAAGGCTGAGATTGAACAGTAGTTTTATGTTTGGGTTTAGCTGTTCTTGGAGTTCATGTAGGATGCAGCCCGGGACACCGTCTGGTCCCATTGATGCTGTGTTTTTTGCTTTGGAGAGGGCGGCTCTTACCTGAGCATCTGAGATGTCAGGGGGGCAGCACTCTGCTGGGATAGATATTTGCCCTTTTGGTGGGGATGGGGGGAGAAGTTTGTGCTGAACCTGTCACCTAGGATGTTGGCAATGTCTGTGGGTTCGGTGTATTTTTTGTCATTTTGGACTAATTCTGAGCATATCTGGCAATTCCCACCAAGGTTCCTAACATAACTAAAGAAAGCCTTGTGATTATCCTTAGTGTCCTGTGCAATTTTTCTCTCAAAGCTGGCCTTAGACAATTTTATGAGTGCCCATAGTTTTTTGCTAATACTGATCAGAGATGCCTTCCCTTTTTGGGATTTTGCTCTATCATGTAGTAGATTCCTCCTTCTATTGTATAGTTTGTTTATGGCTGGGGTCCACCAGACAGGGCGTCTGCCTTTGGAGTTTTGGGTCTTGGTTTTATATGGGATTGCATGATCCATGCATTCCTGAAGGTGTTCATAGAATGCGTTTATAAAGGATTCTGCAGTCTGGGGCGTATTTTCCACAGGCCCGGGGGCTTTGAAGGATTCCACCTCAGTTTTGAGGAGTGTGAAATTTGCTTTAGAGATGTTTTTCACTATAGTTTTCTGGGCAGGGGGTGGGGTCGGGATGTGAATATCCAGTTATATCAGTTTATGGTCTGATCTTACCAGTGAGGGATACACTTCTGGTCTGGAGCATAAAGTCCCCATGTTGGTGATGATCAGGTCCAGTACATTTTCCCCTCTTGTGGGAGTGGTAACAAGTTGTTCTATAGCATTTGAGTTTATAAATTCTAGGAACCTTTGGGCTAGGGTGTTGGAGCTAGAGTAATGCTCCCAGTCTATGTTTGGGTAGTTGAAGTTGCCCAATTTAATGGTGTTTGGAGAGATCTTCATATTTTCCAGTGTTCTCAGGAAGGCCAAGTGGGGTTCCTGCGTTTGGGAGGGTGGTCTGTAGCAGGCTATAAATTGGAAGGCAGTTTTACCCACTGTTAGTTGCACATGGATAGTCTCTGATGCTTCATGCTGTGCCACCAACCTGGAGGTGTGGGTATCTTTGACGAATATTGATACTCCCCCTCCTTTTGTGGTTCGGTCCAAGTTTTGGGGCCAAAAAGCATGGTATGAGATATAACCTAGTAGTGCTGGGGTACTCTCAGGAGCCTTGAACCTGGTTTCTGTTACTTCACAGATATCGATGTTCTCTATGCTAAGGAAAGTTTCGAGTGCGTGCATCTTGAGGTTTAGACTTCTGGCATTGAGTAGCACTACTCTTAGTTTCTTATCCCTTGTGATACCTATGGAGGTGGGTTTGTCTTTTGAGCCTTGCCTAAAAAAGGCACTATGGGGGTAGCAAGAGCCTTTGCCAATATCCAAAAGCCCAGGGGTGACAGGTGCAAGCTGTCCCTAGTGAAGCTTCGTGGCTTGTCGAGCATGTCATCCCAGGCTGACAGGCATTGAATCCCCTTTGAATGACACCAATACTTAAGTCAATTGTTGAAATTGATCATCTTGTCTTCATATTGTGGCATCATTGTTGGTGAAGGTAAGATGCTACTCAAGGTCAGGGTCATACCAGCCTGGGCTACATGCTCAGAAAGCTCCTTTATGTCTCTTTTCATGTAGTCCAGGGAGGTACATCTCAGGTCATTCACACCAGCATGGACAATGACTGAGTCATATTTGTACTTGACTTGGAGTGACCTGAGTGCTTGTGTTATGTGGTGGATCCCAGTGCCCGACAGGCATCTCACCGTGACCTTCTCCTTGTTCAGCCTGGTGAGCAGGACGTCAGTGTGCCTGGCGATAGAGTCACCTATTACAAGTGTATCAGGTGTGTTGTTTAGCCTTAAGGGCTGTGACTGTTCAGCACACTGGCTTTGTGAGCTATATGTTGCACGTGTTTTGTTTTGGGGTAGCGGTTGCTTGGGTGTCTGCTTTGGAGGTCTCTGCTGCTTAGGCAGATTTTTATTTAGAGCCTCCGAGTATGTTTTTGTGTGTTTATGTGTTTGGTTTGCTGTCGTGGTAGGTCTATGTGAGACTGGAATTGTAGTGAGTGTGGTTTCCTTCTCCTCCTGATTGGTTATGCCAGTACTGAGTTGAGAGAGCTTAGCCTCCAGTTTGGCTGTATGGTTGCATCTCTCACATGTGTTGGAATTTGTTGGGAGGAGTAGAGGGTTGTCTGTGTACATGAGGCAGTTGTAACATTGCCTCAGGATTCCCAGATTCACCAGCTGGACCAGAGAGGAGATTGACAACTGACCTTTGGACATGCTAGAATAGTATTGGGAATTCCTTTATAATTGCAAAAAGGGCCAATGGGGAACAAGGTACTCAAGGGGAGTTTGTGAGGATGTAGTGCTTTTAATTTTTTAGTGCTGACTTATATAATTGCTTTAGTGAGCAAGTGCCAGGTAACTTAAATGCAATGTGTTACAGGTAACTTAAATGCAAAAATGACAAACAGTAACTTTCTTTCAAGTGAAACAAGGAAATAAGTACAGTAAGCAATGCAGATATCACTAGGGATCCACAGAAGCACTGAAAATCCGCATTTTAGGTGTAATTAGCATTTCAGGGAAATAACAAGCAAACAAACAACAAGCATACAAACAAAGCTAGATTCAGCAGGCCTGGATCTAGTCTATGCTACAGCAAACAAGGTGTACCAATTTCAGTAAGAAATAGTTCAAATATGCAGGCACTATAAGCCTTTAACCAGAAATTCCCAGCTCAGAAGGGCAGAGTCCAGCCTCTCCTCCCAAAAGAGTGCAGACCACAAACCTTCTTAATGTAAAATAACTGGCCTGAAGCCCAAGTGCTTAAACCAGAACTAATACACTTTTAGAATAACAGACACTGAGCCCTCAATCAGCAGTTCCCAACTTAGAAGGATGCAAGCTACCTGTCCTGCCACCATAGTGCAGGCCACAAACCTTCCTAATGTAAAACAACTGGTCTGAAGCCCAAGTGCTTAATCCAAAAGACTTAGAATGATAGCTGCACTTTAATCAAGTTACTACCAAGCAGTAATAAATACAATTGAATACTTTAAAGAATGCCTGGATTAGTGCTCAAGTTATACAAACAAAGGTAGATTCAGCAGGCCTGGATCTAGTCTATGCTACGCAAACAAGGTGTACCAATTTCAGTAAGAAGCAGTTCAAATATGCAAGCACTATAAGCCTTTAACCAGAAATTCCCAGCTCAGAAGGGCAGAGTCCAGCCTCTCCTCCCACAAGAGTGCAGACCACGAACCCTCTTAATGTAAAATAACTGGCCTGAAGCCCAAGTGCTTAAACCAGAATTAATACACTTTTAGAATAACAGACACTGAGCCCTCAATCAGCAGTTCCCAACTTAGAAGGATGTAAGATACCTGTTCTGCCACAACAGTGCAGACCACAAACCTTCTTAATGTAAAACAACTGGTCTGAAGCCCAAGTGCTTAAACTAAAAGGCTTAGAATGAGTTACACCAAGCAGTAATAAATACAACTGAGTACTTTTAAGATGACGCAAAAGAAAAATAAAGTAGGAAGAAACACAAATACAATAAAAGCAGATCATTTTTTTTTTTTTTTTTTGAGTGAGCAAATGAGATGGCCCCAGGAGGAGTATCCAAGTGCAAATTTACAAGAGGGGCGGGCAGTTTCGAAGTCACCAAGATTAACACCAAGACAAAAACAGGGAGGATGGGTGGGGACCTACTGAAAAAACAGTCACAACTTACAGCTAGTTATTGCTCAATGCAACACAAACAAATTACTTTAAATTGTGTATTATTTGATAAAAGTGCAGATAAAAATTTACTTAACTCCACTTATGCGTTCAGTTGATTGTATGCAGGTCTTAGCTGGCCAAAGCTCACAGTTTAAACAGAAAATAATTCACTGTACCACTTGTGAACTGAAAAAACAAATCTAGTACTGTGCCAAAGTCCAACCAGGCAAACAAATAATCCAAAGAACAAAAACAAGGTGGAACACTGCTATTCTTAAAACTTTTATTACTGAAGACACAGGATGAGCGCTTTCGGGATAAACCCTTCATCAGATATGATTCAGACATTTACCAAACAATTTATAAAAAGCAGTAACCAATGACATTCAGTAGAAAACCCGCCTATTTTGTAAAACAGGTTTAATAGGTATTACTTCATTTAAACCAGGCTTCCTATTGGCCATTAAATCAACAATCCATCTGGTTTCTGCCATTTAAGTTTGGAGCCTAATATCACCCCCTCTGCTATTAAGTCTGACATTAACAATGGCCTGGAATTTAAAACTGTGTGTTGGGAACTCTTTCACATGCCTACATAGTGCATTTCTTTCATCACCATTTCTGATGCTTGAAAGATGCTGCAGAATCCTCACCTTAAACATGTTATTTGTCTTCCCTACATAAAAACATGGGCATTGACAGCATTCAGATATATAGACAATATCTGTAGTGCGGCAAGTAGCCTTTCCTTTAAAAAAGAAAATTTTATTGGTGACTGGATGTCTAAAGTGTGTATCTTTATTAATATTGGGACAGGCTTTACAAAGTCCACAGGATGTAGTTCCTGTGGTAATTAAAACCTGGTGATGAGTATTGAAATTAGAACGTTCCTTACAGAGTAAATCTTTTAAATTTTTATTCCTTCTGTATTTAAAACTAGGGTTAAATCCCACAATACCCTTCAAACTATTATCACTTGTAAGAATATTCCAATTCTTCCGCACTATGTTACATACATCCTTAATATTGCTGCTATAGGTGAACATCAGTTGCAACCCCATTTGTGAATTTCCCTTAACTGTATGATTTGGGTCATTCTTAGCTAGCTTGATCCAGGGTTTATATATATTAGATCTTAAGTCTTTACTTCTATCTATAACTTTATTCACCGTATCAGGTTTATAACCCCTACTTTGAAAGGAATCTCTAAGATTATCAACCACTTATTCAAAAATGGTATCTACCAAGCAAAGCCTAGAAGCCCTGCTAACTTGCCCTTGTACAATATTAGAGTATGTGTGTCTGGGGTGCATACTGTCGAATGATAAAAGAGTGTTCTTCCAGCACTCTTTCCTGAAAAGTTTGGAATTAAAACCTAATCCATCTTGTCCCACACATACATCTAAGAACTCAATGGAATCATATGAACATTTGACCGTAAACCTAAAAAATGTCGTTGTCGAATGTAAAAATTCCACAAATTCTCCTAACTGTTGCTCTGTCTCATCCCACAGAAGAAAAACCTCATCTACAAAACATAGAAATAATTTTATATGATCTTTCCAGATATCATTATTTAAAACATAAATATTCTCCCAATGGGAGAGTACCAGATTAGCATATGTGTTAGCGCAGGGGGTGCCCATGGCTACCCCCTGCGCTTTTCTGTATAGGGAATTTGCCCCCATAAAAACATTATTTTCTAAAACTAAAGTTAACATAGTTTTAATTAAGAAAATTTTCTCTTTACTTACCCCCTAATCTCACTAAAAGTTCACCTATAGAGGTGATACCATAATTGTTATTAATTACCGTGAATAAATTTTGGACATCCATAGTGACCATCAATAGTTTATCTGGATATACATTATTATTCATTTCACCTAGTAGCTTTAAAAAATGTCCTGTGTCTTTTAAGACATTATCCATTAAGTCAAGATAGGGTCTAAGAGTATATTCAACCCAGATGGAAATGTTCTCAGTAACCCATCCCCTACCTGAGACAATTGGTCGTAGGGGTGGGTCACTGAGAGATTTGTGAATTTTTGGAAGTGCTTTAAAAATTGGGGTGACCGGCTTTTCTATCAAAAGAAAGTTATAGGTTTCTTCAGGTATGAGCATATCATTCAGTAGTTTATGTAAGCACAAAAGTATTCTATCAATTACTTGTCTAACCTCTAGTGGATTTATCTGAATATAAGTACTTTCATCTTGCAATAACTCGCTTAATTTTTTTATTATACCAGACAGTGTCCAGTAGCACCACTGCTCCTCCTTTATCAGCCTTTTTTATTATTAAGTCCTTGTTTTCACTAAGGCTTTTAAGAGCTGTCCTCTGCTTAGGGGTTAAATTATAAAACTTGCTGAACTCACCTTCTTGATAATATTTAATAAGGTCTTGCTCACAAGCATTAACAAAT
This sequence comes from Protopterus annectens, assembly GCF_019279795.1. Lineage (NCBI taxonomy): Eukaryota > Metazoa > Chordata > Ceratodontiformes > Protopteridae > Protopterus > Protopterus annectens. Next base: position 247,198,074 of record NC_056732.1, on the reverse strand, counting down.
AAATTAAGTGCTGGTGTCAGAAGTGGAATAAATCCACTAGGTTTCCTAAGTGAAATATCATTCATGTTATTGTTGCCAAACAATAATTTCAAAGCAACATTACGACAATACAACATAACATCCATTATCGTTTCATTATATGTGCCACATTTACTAGGAACAAAAGTCAACCCTTTGTTTAGAACTACCAATTCATCTTCATTCAAAACATAAGATGATAAGTTAAAAACAATACCAGTATCATCATCAATAGTCAGTTCAAAGTCCTTCTTCTTTTGTCTACCTCTCTGTCCTCGCTCAGCGACCTTTTCCAGGTCCCTTTCTTTTCACAGGAGCAGGTAACATATCCAGAAAATTCCGCTTTTCCATTTGAGTTTTAGGTCGTGCTCCCGTGCTAGTATCCCTTGATATAGTGGGCCCAGAAGCCTCACCTGTGCGTATACAGCCAGGTAACACTGAATCAGTAACCAAAAGATTTTCTGCAGTCGAGTCAGCACCCTCTCGTATAGAGCAGCCATCTGTGACTGTTCGATTACCAGCAACAATATCAACACCCGCATGCACAGAGCAACCTCCTGTAGCTGTTAATACCTCTGAATTCATTCCTATTCCACTCTCCTTAGTAAGCAAATTTTCTTGTTGTTGAACTGGCGTGGGAAACGAATTAGTGCTAGTAGCAGACGTCATGGTGTTCACGCTACCTCTATGGCTCCTCCCTTCTAATGGGCGTTCAGCCAATCTCTTCCTAGTAAAGCCAGAGGGCTTAGAATCATTCAACCTCGGCCATACAAAGATGTTACAGTTTGAAAAGTCTTCGAAATCCCTTTGTAATTTACCCATCTTTTGTTTTCTTATTCTATTATCATTTTCAGCAAAGGAGACATATAGTGCTTCTAGACATTCAACACTCTTTACATCAGTAAACTCCAACTCTAGCTTACTTTGTAAATCAGTTACTTCTTTTTTCAGTCCCTCTAATTCTAGAGCGAAGAACTCATTGAGGAGTTCCATATATTTAAAGCTGGTGCAAATGTTTAATGTCTGCCATTTCGCCAAAAGTTCCTGGTAGCGATCACCCTGTGCAGGCATGCACAGGATTCTCATTCCCCTCGGAACTATTCCATAGTCAATACAAGCTTCTAAATGGTGGGTCTGCCATTGAAGCCGTTGTAGCTTATTCACTTTAAAGTTCAAATCACGTACCATTTCTTCAAAATTTCTGTCCATGGCAACTGGCTTCATACACTCCTTTGAGCCTGCCTTCTGTACTGCGAAACCCAGGTTCAACAGTGGATTGTCCTTATTAAAATATCTCTTGGAATTCCACATTCTGTTATCACTAACTCGCCCTCTACAAACAGAGAGCGAACTCCGTTCAGCAGTAGTATTCGATTCCATAGCATGCACAGCACTATGAAAACACTGAAGAACTGAAAAAACAAATCTAGTACTGTGCCAAAGTCCAACCAGGCAAACAAATAATCCAAAGAACAAAAACGAGGTGGAACACTGCTATTCTTAAAACTTTTATTACTGAAGACACAGGATGAGTGCTTTCAGGATAAACCCTTCATCAGATATGATTCAAACATTTACCAAACAATTTATAAAAAGCAGTAACCAATGACATTCAATAAAAAACCCGCCTATTTTGTAAAACAGGTTTAATAGGTATTACTTCATTTAAACCAGGCTTCCTATTGGCCATTAAATCAACAATCCATCTGGTTTCTGCCAATTCAGTTTGGAGCCTAATATCACCCCCTCTGCTATTAAGTCTGACATTAACAATGGCCCGGAATTTAAAACTATGTGTTGGGAACTCTTTCACATGCCTACATAGTGCATTTCTTTCATCACCATTTCTGATGCTTGAAAGATGCTGCAGAATCCTCACCTTAAACATGTTATTTGTCTTCCCTACATAAAAACTCGGGCATTGACAGCATTCAGCTATATAGACAATATCTGTGGTGCGGCAAGTAGCCTTTCCTTTAAAAAAGAAAATTTTATTGGTGACTGGATCCCTAAAGTGTGTATCTTTATTAATATTGGGACAGGCTTTACAGAGTCCACAGGATGTAGTTCCTGTGGTAATTAAAACCTGGTGATGGGTGTTAAAATTAGAACGTTCCTTACAGAGTAAATCTTAAATTGTTATTCCTTCTGTATTTAAAACTAGGGTTAAATCCCACAATACCCTTCAAACTATTATCACTTGTAAGAATATTCCAGCTCTTCCACACTATGTTACATACATCCTTAATGTTGCTGCTATAGGTGAACATCAGTTGCAACCCCATTATCACTTATCACTGGCTATGCAGGTTTTTTAACGAGCCTTAACTGAAAATACCACTTGTATAAGACCTACTGAAAAAACAGTCATAACTTCCAGCTAGATATTGCTCAATGCAACACAAACAAATTACTTTAAATTGTGTATTATTTGATAAAAGTGCAGATAAAAATTTACTTAACTCCACTTATGCGTTCAGTTGATTGTATGCAGGTCTTAACTGGCCAAAGCTCACAGTTTAAACAGAAACATATGAATTAATTGTGAATAGACATACCCAGTTTGGTGTGGAATGGCATCATTTGTGAACATAACATAGGATGGTAAAATATTACATTAACAACTTAAAATACCTATACATATACTGTACATTCCTACTAGCTGCAGTTATATATCCCCTACATGTATTAGTACAGTTCCCTGTATGTAACCTTAGAAATGTTGGTGAAGGAGATGTTACTGCTACATTAATATACATTCCATTTGTATTCATATATGTTCATATCTGGCTGAGTTCAGGTAAAGTATCCTGCTACATTTGATCAGTTATGTACAGTTCTAGCAATACACGGACATTTGTGGGATCACAAGCACAAGCTTCTCATGTACCGGATTAACATGTACATACTATACATGAAACAGTCGAGGACTATAAATATTCCTCTGAGATACTGGCATTCCCATCAGCCAGTTTATATGGGTCTAGACAACTGTGGATGTTCAGCATTTCATACATCCATACTATCCCCATAATGCAAGGGTACAACAACATATCCAAATAGTGGGACAGACACAGTCCAGGTATTGTACTTTATTAAAAACATTTCACTCTTTGGTTGTGGCTATCTCATTCATTTCATTATGTAGTGCATGCAGTTTACCTTTATTCCAGACTTTAAGAATTTTTTAAGAATATTCAAAAGATAAATTGATTTTAAAATATTTTATATATACGATCATTGTTCAAATTCCTTTCAGGAATAAATATTAATGAGATATGAAACTGGTTGGTTAATTTAAAATAATGAGATGGTGTCTTATAGGTTAATTGATTGTGAATAAAGTATAAAGGTAGAGATTTTTAAAATGGTTTTATCTGATGAAGTCCTAGAGTAAAGGACGAAAACGCATGTGGTTTATTCAATAAAAGCGTTCAAGACGTGGTTGGTGTCACTTTCCTGTATTGAATTTGAAACAGTACTGCATTCCGCTCTACGGCTTTTTTTGTTTGGATTACTTGGTTACTAGTGAAAAGCCACACTTTCTTGGTCTTTTTTTATTCCAGACTTCTTACACCTTTATTGGTAGCTTCAAACTCTTTCTCACACTCTCTCACTTATTTTATATTTACATTTCAGGATGGTACTTAATTACAGGCTTTATTAACATTTATTACTGGCTTACAACAATCCTTTCCAGCTGACTCACTTATTTCATATGACAGTATATACAAGGATGTATTCAAGACTTGTCTGTCCTTTACTGATGGATTAGAACACTCATTTTCAGGCTGAAGCAGTTATATGATTTTGCAATACAGGTGGAAACTCTATTTGAGACTTGTTTACTCTTTATTAATGGATTACAATACTCTTTTTCAGGCTGCATCACCTATCTGATCTTAGAATACTAACAAAAGCTATATTCTAGGCTTATTTGACCTTTATTACTGGGTTACAACACTGAACTCTTTTACAGGCTATCTCACTTATATTCTATAATAATACCAGCTGAATAATTACTAACCTGCCTGGTGGTGCAGCCTTAACAGCCTATCAGCATAGGCTTGCCGATTCGCGGAACGAACACCTGCAGCTGTAATATAAATGAAGGGATATTGGAAAATACATATCCATACTATAGGCTAGGATAGCATTTCTTACATACTTAATTACATGGATACTTACTCAGTAGTGGGGCATTGGGCATATGATGGGCCTCCTGGATCCATCGGTTGGTCCTCCTTTTGACGTTTCAGGTCCGCATGGTGGTGAAGGACCTGCTCACCTGTCCTGGGAATGCCTGTGGCACTGGTAAGATCATGTGCCAACTCGTTCCACGCCTGCCTTGTACGCCCCATTGAACCTGGCCCTGTATGAGTCGGCCTTCATGTTGGTGGACTAGGAGCCAAACCATATATTTAGACTCCTCAATGCCCCACCTTTGCGCTCTAAAGTGATTACCTTCTCCGACGCCAGCCATCCTGACCTCAAGTGGGTACCACAATCAGTTATGGTGAGTATTCCCGCCTATGGGACTTAAATATGACGCATTTCCCGCACTTTTTTGTGATTGGCTGTTTTTGAGAATTCTACGCTGACTGCAGACCTGCTTAGTAATGGTTAATCTACCATTTCTATGTATATGTACGCTAATAGTGGCTGTTTCTCCGGAGCTGTCATGGCTTAGTGGTTCTGTGCTTTGAATATGATGCACAAGGTCCTGGGTTCGAACCTTGTCACTCTTTTATTTTAATACTGTCTAGATAGGCTAGGGGTGTGGCTGCGTTTAAGCAACCTAGCTCTACGTTGCTTCACAGCACGCACGTCCACGCAAACACATTGCGCTGGGTAAAGCACTTTTAAACTTTGGGCAACTCTATTGCACTGGGTAAAGTGCTATTAAACTATGGGCACCTCTGTTTAGCTGGGTAAAGCACTATTAAACTATGGGCACCTCTGTTTAGCTGGGTAAAGCACTAGTAAACTATGGGCACCTCTGTTTAGCTAGGTACAGCACTGCTTAACAGCAGGCAATTATATATCTGGGTCCTTTAAAAATATATATTTTGTTCACTGATACATTGGCCATTTCACTGCTTTTAATTAAATTTTAATCATATACGTCTGGTATTATTTCAAATTCTGATTTAAAGCATAAATAAGAAGGGGAGTGGTGGGACTCGAACCGTGAATGCCTCCTCTTTGTGCATATGCTCTACCATTACACTATTGCAATTTGGATTAATTTTCATAAGTAGTTCTTATATGCTCTTCAATATCACAATTGCTAACTGTGGTTAACCAATGGGCACACCCACACAAACAAGCGCAAATACGGGCAGCTATATCATGGATTTAAAAAAAAAAATTGTTACGTTTTATAACTCTGATGGGGGTTTACAGTGTCAGGGAGTGTGGTGTTGGGTGCAAGTACATTTGAGCGAACCCCCTCTTGTCTGTTGACGCTATGCTTTTTAAAACCTTGCAGGGGCGCGGACTTTTAGACTGCTCGGCAGTCGGACATGCCCCCTGCTTGCCTACTCAGTCCATGTAAGAGTTACGGATGAGTCAGCATGCCCTCATGAATATTCATGGCATGCTGACATCATACCGTTCAACTGCAGCCTCCGAGTAAGACATATTAAGTCTTACACGGAGGTTTCATGAATCCGGCCCATAATCTATAAGAGAAATTATCCTTTTAATATTGTCATGTGTGTGTCTATGATATATAAATCCAGTTTGATCATTATTTATTGTTTTGGATAGTGGTATTTTCATTCTGTTAGTTAATGTTGTCATAAGGGCGGCCACGGTGGTGCAGTGGTTAGCGTTGCTGCCTCACAGCAAGAGGTTCTCTAGCTCGATCATCGGCTGGGGTGCCTTCTGTGTGGAGTCTGCATGTCCACCCTGTGGTTGCGTGGGGTTCCTATGGTTGCTCCGGTTTCAACACAGGCATGTGTGCCTTCTATGGAAGGTTGGGTGCCAAGCTGGCAACTCAACACCATAAAATTCCACTGCCAATCAGGAGCAGACAGGTGCCTGCCATGGTGACCCCTAACCAGCAAAAGCCAGAAGAAGTTAATACTGTCATAAATATCTTATAGTCATTATTTAATAATGATATACATCTATATGAGGTACAGAGTTTGGGAATTTTTTTTCCTTTAGGATTGGTGTGATTAAGGAATATCTACAGGATGGTGGTATTAAAGCTTGTGACTGCATTTCTAATAGAGTTTTATAAAAGAGGGATAGTGTCTTTGAAGGAAAAAGTTTATATATTTTCATAATTATGCCATCTATACCTGGAGCTTTATTATTTTTACCCTCTTTTATTGTATCTGTAATTTCTTTGTAGGATATGGGTGCTTGCAGATCAAGTTTTAATTTTTTTTTTTGTATTTTTTTTTTATATTAGAACATTTTTCATCTAGATTTAATTGATCGATATGTACATTTTCTTTTTTGGAAATGGTTCATATAGTGATTTCTATACGCAACAAGAAGGTCACCTATATCCGAGACATTTTTCCATTTCTTTTCATGGAAGATGCTTTTAATGTTATTAGCTTTTGATTGTATTCTGATTCTTGTCGATAAATTATGTAGATATTTGGGAGAAGTGGCGAAGGTATTAATTTTTAGTTTTTCTAAAGCTAAACCTAAACTAGTTTTATGTGTTAGAATTCTGTTGAAATTATTGTTTAAAACTTCTTTCTTTTGCATCTCCAAATGATTTTGATTTTTTTCAGCTTTTACTGACAAAGGTTTGGATTGTAGATCTAATAATTCAGAATCCCATTCTCTGATTTTTTTTATACCAAGTTAGGGTTTTACCATATATGTAAGCTTTTAATGAGTCCCATATCACCATTTTATTTATCTCTGTGACACACATAATATCTAAGTAGGACTATAATTCAGATAATAACCAGAGTTTGAACTCTTTAATTTCAGTTATATATGCTGGGATTCTGGAGTTAAAGATTAATGGTTTGTACCCATTTTTAAGTTTTAGTATCAATGAATTATGGTCTGAAAAGATGCAGGGAGTGATTGAGAAATTAATGATTTTAGAGTGTAAGTCATGGGCAGCAAACATTTTATCTATTCTAGTTTGGGTACCAAATCTGTGATCCTGATGGCAAAACAACAAAGATTTATCTTCTTTAAATTTGAAAATATCTACAGCATGAAATGATTCTACCCACTTGTTTAATGCTTTTGATACAGCAGATATACACAACAGTCTTTTATTTGTAGTTTCGGAAATATTAAATATACAGTTAAAATATCCTCCTAATGTTAAATTGCCTTTATAATTACTGGAAATTAAATCTACGTGTTTTTTAACAGTTGATATTTAAAGATAATAAACTTAAATCCATCTTATGTTATTTAGACTATGCATTTTTTGTTTTATTGTGACTATTAAACATTTTCCTCTGATAACTATAAAGTATATGTTTGAGCTTTTAAAGGAAATTATCAGTTTTATACTTTGCGTGTTTACCAATAAATTAATGTTTTGGTCAGGCATACTAAAAATTGTTTGTGAAATAACAAATTTAAATGAATAAATATTAACAAAACTAAGATCCACACTAGCCATGGAATGAAAATCTTTCCTAATCTGATAGATAAACCTAAGTCCATCAGATTATCACTCATACCTTGACAATCCAGAACATCTGAGCTCCATAAATTGAAGTATCATATGGAGAATATTTGTCATAGGAATAAGCAATATTTATATTATTTTGAAAAGATATAGTACTATTGTAGATTAGACAGAATTCTAATACAATATAAATGTCTACTTATCGTATAAGCAATTAATATTTACATGAAAGATAGATGACAAGCAATTCAATCATAGTAAAGTAGGATGCATCATATATAAAGCCTCAGTAAAAGATTATAGCACACAGTTATTTAAAATATTCACTCTTCTTGATGAAGTCTTTCAAAACTTATTACTTGATATAAATAGATGGTAATAATATTTATACTTAATGTTTATAACACTATCCCCCGGATTCTCAAAAGCATGCATGCAGTTCAAAATCGGTGCAGGAGCTCAAGCAGGCAATATAGCTGCAGTGAGATCCAGGAAAAGCTTGCAGGGGCATGCACGAGCGCTTCTGCACTAATCCTGCACAGACTAAGCCCTGGTATGCAAATCACCCCATTTGCAGGAGAAATCTATGGAAATGAGGTGATTTTCAATTCAGGAATTTTGCAACAGTCCATGCAAGACTAGTGCTATCTGCAGAAATGTACTCGGTTAGGAGGATGGGTGGGGACCTACTGAAAAAACAGTCACAACTTACAGCTAGATATTGCTCAATGCAACACAAACAAATTACTTTAAATTGTGTATTATTTGATAAAAGTGCAGATAAAAATTTACTTAACTCCACTTATGCGTTCAGTTGATTGTATGCAGGTCTTAGCTGGCCAAAGCTCACAGTTTAAACAGAAAATAATTCACTGTACCACTTGTGAACTGAAAAAACAAATCTAGTACTGTGCCAAAGTCCAACCAGGCAAACAAATAATCCAAAGAACAAAAACAAGGTGGAACACTATTCTTAAAACTTTTATTACTGAAGACACAGGATGAGCGCTTTCGGGATAAACCCTTCATCAGATATGATTCAGACATTTACCAAACAATTTATAAAAAGCAGTAACCAATGACATTCAGTAGAAAACCCGCCTATTTTGTAAAACAGGTTTAATAGGTATTACTTCATTTAAACCAGGCTTCTGTCAGCCATTATGATAATCAACAATCCATCTGGTTTCTGCCATTTAAGTTTGGAGCCTAATATCACCCTCTGCTATTAAGTCTGACATTAACAATGGCCTGGAATTTAAAACTGTGTGTTGGGAACTCTTTCACATGCCTACATAGTGCATTTCTTTCATCACCATTTCTGATGCTTGAAAGATGCTGCAGAATCCTCACCTTAAACATGTTATTTGTCTTCCTACATAAAAACATGGGCATTGACAGCATTCAGATATAGACAATATCTGTAGTGCGGCAAGTAGCCTTTCCTTTAAAAAAGAAAATTTTATTGGTGACTGGATGTCTAAAGTGTGTATCTTTATTAATATTGGGACAGGCTTTACAAAGTCCACAGGATGTAGTTCCTGTGGTAATTAAAACCTGGTGATGAGTATTGAAATTAGAACGTTCCTTACAGAGTAAATCTTTTAAATTTTTATTCCTTCTGTATTTAAAACTAGGGTTAAATCCCACAATACCCTTCAAACTATTATCACTTGTAAGAATATTCCAATTCTTCCGCACTATGTTACATACATCCTTAATGTTGCTGCTATAGGTGAACATCAGTTGCAACCCCATTTGTGAGTTTCCCTTAACTGTATAATTTGGGTCATTTTTAGCTCGCTTGATCCAGGGTTTATATATATTAGATCTTAAGTCTTTACTTCTATCTATAACTTTATTCACCATATTAGGTTTATAACCCCTACTTTGAAAGGAATCTCTAAGGTTATCAACCTCTTCTTCAAAAATGGTGTCTACCAAGCAAAGCCTAGAAGCCCTACTAACTTGCCCTTGTACAATATTAGAGTATGTGTGTCTGGGGTGCATACTATCGAATGATAAAAGAGTGTTCTTCCAGCACTCTTTCCTGAAAAGTTTGGAATTAAAACCTAATCCATCTTGTCCCACACATACAGCTAAGAACTCAATGGAATCATATGAACATTTGACCGTAAACCTAAAAAATGTCGTTGTCGAATGTAAAAATTCCACAAATTCTCCTAACTGTTTCTCTGTCCCATCCCACAGAAGAAAAACATCATCTACAAAACGTAGATATAATTTTATATGATTTTTCCAGATATCATTATTTAAAACATGGATATTCTCCCAATGGGAGAGTACCAGATTAGCATATGTGTTAGCGCAGGGGGTGCCCATGGCTACCCCCTGCGCTTGTCTGTATAGGGAATTTGCCCCCATAAAAACATTATTTTCTAAAACTAAAGTTAACATAGTCTTGATTAAGAAGATTTTCTCTTTACTTACCCCTAATCTCGCTAAATGTTCACCTATAGAGGTGATACCATAATTATTATTAATTACCGTGAATACATTTTGGACATCCATAGTGACCATCAATAGTTTATCTGGATATACATTATTATTCATTTCACCTAGTAACTTTAAAAAATGTCCTGTGTCTTTTAAGACATTATCCATTAAGTCAAGATAGGGTCTAAGAGTATATTCAACCCAGATGGAAATGTTCTCAGTGACCCATCCCCTACCTGAGACAGTTGGTCGTAGGGGTGGGTCACTGAGAGATTTGTGAATTTTTGGAAGTGCTTTGAAAATTGGGGTGACCGGCTTTTCTATCAAGAGAAAGTTGTAGGTTTCTTCAGGTATGAGCATATCATTCAGTAGTTTATGTAAGCACAAAAGTACTCTATCAATTACTTGTCTAACACCTAGTGGATTTATCTGAATCTAAGTAATTTCATCTTGCAATAACTCGCTTAATTTTTTATTGTACCAGACTGTGTCCAGTAGCACCACTGCTCCTCCTTTATCAGCCTTTTTTATTATTAAGTCCTTGTTTTCACTAAGGCTTTTAAGAGCTGTCCTCTGCTTAGGGGTTAAGTTATAAAACTTGCTGAACTCACCTTCTTGGTAATATTTAATAAGGTCTTGCTCACAAGCATTAAGAAATAAATTAAGCGCTGGTGTCAGAAGTGGAATAAATCCACTGGGTTTCCTAAGTGAAATATCATTCAAATTATTATTGCCAAACAATAATTTCAAAGCAGCATTACGACAGAACAACATAAGATCCATTATTGTTTCATTATATGTGCCACATTTACTGGGTACAAAAGTTAACCCTTTGTTTAGAACTACCAACTCATCCTCATTCAAAACATAAGATGATAAGTTAAAAACGATACCAGTATCATCATCATTAGTCAGTTCAAAGTCCTTCTTTTGTCTACCTCTCTGTCCTCGCTCAGCGACCTTTTCCAGGTCCCTTTCTTCTTCACAGGAGCGGGTAACATATCCAGCAAATTCCGCTGTTCCATTTGAGTGTTAGGTGGTCCTCCCGTGCTAGTATCCCTTGATATAGTGGGCCCAGAAGCCTCACTGCAGTATACAGCCAGGTAACACTGAATCAGTAACCAAAAGATTTTCTGCAGTCGAGTCAGCACCCTCTCGTATAGAGCAGCCTTCTGTAACTGTTCGATTTCCAACAATGGTAGTATCAACAACCGCATGCACAGAGCAACCTCCTGTAGCTGTTAATACCTCTGAATTCATTCCTATTCCACTCTCCTTAGTAAGCGAATTCTGTTGTTGTTGAGCTGGCGTGGGAAACGAATTACTGCTTGTGGCAAACGTCGTAGTGTTCACGCTACCTCTATGGCTCCTCCCTTCTGATGGGTGTTCAGCCAATCTCTTCCCAGTATAGCCAGAGGACTTGGAATCATTCAATCTCGGCCATACAAAGATGTTACCATTTGAGAAGTCTTCAAAATCCCTTTGTAGTTTACCCATCTTTTGTTTTCTTATTCGATTGTCATTCTCAGCAAAAGAAACATACAGTGCTTCTAAACGTTCAACACACTTTGCATCAGTAAACTCCAGCTCTAATTTACTTTGTAAAACAGTTGCTTCCTTTTTCAGTCCCTCTAGTTCTGGAGCAAAGAACTCGTTGAGGAGTTCCATGTATTTAAAGCTTGTGCAAATGTTTAATGACTGCCATTTCGCCAAAAGTTCCGGGTAGCGATCACCCTGTGCAGGCATGCACAGGATTCTCATTCCCCTCGGAACTATTCCATAGTCAATACAAGCTTCTAAATGGTGAGATTGCCATTGAAGCCGTTGTAGTTTACTCACTTTAAAATTCAGGTCACGTACCATTTCTTCAAAGTTTCTGTCCATGGCAACTGGCTTCATACACTCCTTTGAGCCTGCCTTCTGTACTCAAGTAAACCCAGGTTCAACAGTGGATTGTCCTTATTAAAATATCTCTTGGAATTCCACATTCTGTTATCACTAACTCGCCCTCTACAAACAGAGAGCGAACTCCGTTCAGCAGTAGTATTCGATTCCATAGCATGCACAGCACTATGAAAACACTGAAGAACTGAAAAAACAAATCTAGTACTGTGCCAAAGTCCAACCAGGCAAACAAATAATCCAAAGAACAAAAACGAGGTGGAACACTGCTATTCTTAAAACTTTTATTACTGAAGACACAGGATGAGTGCTTTCAGGATAAACCCTTCATCAGATATGATTCAAACATTTACCAAACAATTTATAAAAAGCAGTAACCAATGACATTCAGTAGAAAACCCGCCTATTTTGTAAAACAGGTTTAATAGGTATTACTTCATTTAAACCAGGCTTCCTATTGGCCATTAAATCAACAATCCATCTGGTTTCTGCCAATTCAGTTTGGAGCCTAATATCACCCCCTCTGCTATTAAGTCTGACATTAACAATGGCCCGGAATTTAAAACTGTGTGTTGGGAACTCTTTCACATGCCTACATAGTGCATTTCTTTCATCACCATTTCTGATGCTTGAAAGATGCTGCAGAATCCTCACCTTAAACATGTTATTTGTCTTCCCTACATAAAAACACGGGCATTGACAGCATTCAGCTATATAGACAATATCTGTAGTGCGGCAAGTAGCCTTTCCTTTAAAAAAGAAAATTTTATTGGTGACTGGATGTCTAAAGTGTGTATCTTTATTAATATTGGGACAGGCTTTACAAAGTCCACAGGATGTAGTTCCTGTGGTAATTAAAACCTGGTGATGAGTATTGAAATTAGAACGTTCCTTACAGAGTAAATCTTTTAAATTTTTATTCCTTCTGTATTTAAAACTAGGGTTAAATCCCACAATACCCTTCAAACTATTATCACTTGTAAGAATATTCCAGTTCTTCCGCACTATGTTACATACATCCTTAATGTTGCTGCTATAGGTGAACATCAGTTGCAACCCCATTATCACTTATCACTGGCTATGCAGGTTTTTTAACGAGCCTTAACTGAAAATACCACTTGTATAAGACCTACTGAAAAAACAGTCACAACTTCCAGCTAGATATTGCTCAATGCAACACAAACAAATTACTTTAAATCATGTATTATTTGATAAAAGTGCAGATAAAAATTTACTTAACTCCACTTATGTGTTCAGTTGATTGTATGCAGGTCGTAGCTGGCCAAAGCTCACAGTTTAAACAGAAACGTATGAATTAATTGTGAATATACATACCCAGTTTGGTGTGGAATGGCATCATTTGTGAACATAACATAGGATGGTAAAATATTACAATAACAACTTAAAATACCTATACATATACTGTACATTCCTACTAGCTGCAGTTATATATCCCCTACATGTATTAGTACAGTTCCCTGTATGTAACCTTAGAAATGTTGGTGATGGAGATGTTACTGCTACATTAATATACATTCCATTTGTATTCATATATGTTCATATCTGGCTGAGTTCAGGTAAAGTATCCTGCTACATTTGATCAGTTATGTACAGTTCTAGCAATACACGGACATTTGTGGGATCACAAGCACAAGCTTCTCATGTACCGGATTAACATGTACATACTATACATGAAACAGTCGAGGACTATAAATATTCCTCTGAGATACTGGCATTCCCATCAGCCAGTTTATATGGGTCTAGACAACTGTGGATGTTCAGCATTTCATACATCCATACTATCCCCATAATGCAAGGGTACAACAACATATCCAAATAGTGGGACAGACACAGTCCAGGTATTGTATTTTATTAAAAACATTTCACTCTTTGGTTGTGGCTATCTCATTCATTTCATTATGTAGTGCATGCAGTTTACCTTTATTCCAGACTTTAAGAATTTTTAAGAATATTCAAAAGATAAATTGATTTTAAAATATTTTATATATCGATCATAGTTCAATTTCCATTCAGGTATATATATTAATGAGATATGATACTGGTTGGTTAATTTAATATAATGAGATGGTGTCTTATAGGTTAATTGATTGTGAATAAAGTATAAAGGTAGAGATTTTAAAATGGTTTTATCTGATGAAGTCCTAGAGTAAAGGACAGCATGTGGTTTATTCAATAAAAGCGTTCAAGATGTGGTTGGTGTCACTTTCCTGTATTGAATTTGAAACAGTACTGCATTCGGCTTTTTTGTTTGGATTACTTGGTTACTAGTGAAAGCCACACTTTCTTGGTCTTTTTATTCCAGACTTCTTACACCTTTATTGGTAGCTTCAAACTCTTTCTCACACTCTCACTTATTTTATATTTACATTTCAGGATGGTACTTAATTCCAGGCTTTATTAACATTTATTACTGGCTTACAACAATCCTTTCCAGCTGACTCACTTATTTCATATGACAGTATATACAAGGATGTATTCAAGACTTGTCTGTCCTTTACTGATGGATTAGAACACTCATTTTCAGGCTGAAGCAGTTATATGATTTTGCAATACAGGTGGAAACTCTATTTGAGACTTGTTTACTCTTTATTAATGGATTACAATACTCTTTTTCAGGCTGCATCACTTATCTGATCTTAGAATACTAACAAAAGCTATATTCTAGGCTTATTTGACCTTTATTACTGGGTTACAACACTGAACTCTTTTACAGGCTATCTCACTTATATTCTATAATAATACCAGCTGAATAATTACTAACCTGCCTGGTGGTGCAGCCTTAACAGCCTATCAGCATAGGCTTGCCGATTCAGTGAACAAACACCTGCAGCTGTAATATAAATGAAGGGATATTGGAAAATACATATCCATACTATAGGCTAGGATAGCATTTCTTACATACTTAATTACATGGATACTTACTCAGTAGTGCAGCATTGGGCATATGATGGGCCTCCTGGATCCATCGGTTGGTCCTCCTTTTGACGTTTCAGGTCCGCATGGTGGTGACGGACCTGCTCACCTGTCCTGGGAATGCCTGTGGCACTGGTAAGATCATGTGCCAACTCGTTCCACGCCTCTGCCTTGTACGCTCCCCATTGAACCTGGCCCTGTATGAGTCGGCCTTCATGTTGGTGGACTAGGAGCCAAACCATATATTTAGACTCCTCAATGCCCCACCTTTGCTCTAAAGTGATTACCTTCTCCGACGCCAGCCATCCTGACCTCAAGTGGGTACCACAATCAGTTATGGTGAGTATTCCCGCCTATGGGACTTAAATATGACGCATTTCCCGCACTTTTTTGTGATTGGCTGTTTTTGAGAATTCTACGCTGACTGCAGACCTGCTTAGTAATGGTTAATCTACCATTTCTATGTATATGTACGCTAATAGTGGCTGTTTCTCCGGAGCTGTCATGGCTTAGTGGTTCTGTGCTTTGAATATGATGCACAAGGTCCTGGGTTCGAACCTTGTCACTCTTTTATTTTAATACTGTCTAGATAGGCTAGGGGGTGTGGCTGCGTTTAAGCAACCTAGCTCTACGTTGCTTCACAGCACGCACGTCCACGCAAACACATTGCGCTGGGTAAAGCACTTTTAAACTTTGGGCAACTCTATTGCACTGGGTAAAGTGCTATTAAACTATGGGCACCTCTGTTTAGCTGGGTAAAGCACTATTAAACTATGGGCACCTCTGTTTAGCTGGGTAAAGCACTAGTAAACTATGGGCACCTCTGTTTAGCTAGGTACAGCACTGCTTAACAGCAGGCAATTATATATCTGGGTCCTTTAAAAATATATATTTTGTTCACTGATACATTGGCCATTTCACTGCTTTTAATTAAATTTTAATCATATACGTCTGGTATTATTTCAAATTCTGATTTAAAGCATAAATAAGAAGGGGAGTGGTGGGACTCGAACCGTGAATGCCTCCTCTTTGTGCATATGCTCTACCATTACACTATTGCAATTTGGATTAATTTTCATAAGTAGTTCTTATATGCTCTTCAATATCACAATTGCTAACTGTGGTTAACCAATGGGCACACCCACACAAACAAGCGCAAATACGGGCAGCTATATCATGGATTTAAAAAAAAAAATTGTTACGTTTTATAACTCTGATGGGGGTTTACAGTGTCAGGGAGTGTGGTGTTGGGTGCAAGTACATTTGAGCGAACCCCCTCTTGTCTGTTGACGCTATGCTTTTTAAAACCTTGCAGGGGCGCGGACTTTTAGACTGTTCGGCAGTCGGACACGCCCCCTGCTTGCCTACTCAGTCCGTGTAAAAGTTACGGATGAGTCAGCATGCCCTCATGAATATTCATGCCATGCTGACGTCATTCCGTTCAACTGCAGCCTCCGAGTAAGACATATTAAGTCTTACACGGAGGTTTCATGAATCCGGCCCATAATCTATAATAGAAATTATCCTTTTAATATTGTCATGTGTGTGTCTATGATATATAAATCCAATTTGATCATTATTTATTGTTTTGGATAGTAGTATTTTCATTCTATTAGTTAATACTGTCATAAGGGTGGCCACGGTGGTGCAGTGGTTAGTGTTGCTGCCTCAAAGCAAGAAGTTCTCTAGTTCGATCATCGGCTGGGATGCCTTCTGTGTGGAGTCTGCATGTCCTACCTGTGGTTGCGTGGGTTTCCTATGGTTGCTCCGGTTTCAAAGCAGGCATGTGTGTGCCTCCTGTGGAAGGTTGGGTGCCAAGCTGGCAACTCAACACCATAAAACTCCACTGCCAATCAGGAGCAGACAGGTGATCTGCCATGGTGACCCCTAACCAGGAAAAGCCAGAAGAAGTTAATACTGTCATAAATATCTTATAGGCATCATTAATAATGATATACATCTATATGAGGTACAGAGTTTGGGGATTTGTTTTCCTTTAGGATTGGTGTGATTAAAGAATATCTACAGGTTGGTGGTATTAAAGCTTGTGACTGCATTTCTAATAGAGTTTTATAAAAGAGGGATAGTGTCTTTGAAGGAAAAAGTTTATATATTTTCATAATTATGCCATCTATACCTGTAGCTTTATTATTTTTGCCCTCTTTTATTGTATCTGTAATTTCTTTGTAGGATATGGGTGCTTGCAGATCTAGTTTTAATTTTTTTTTGTATTTTTTTTATATTAGAACATTTTTCATCTAGATTTAATTGATCGATTTGTACATTTTCTTTTTTTGGAAATGGTTCATATAGTGATTTCTACAGGCATCAAGAATGTCACCTATATCCGAGACATTTTTCCATTTCTTTTCATGGAAGATGCTTTTAATGTTATTAGCTTTTGATTGTATTCTGATTCTTGTGGATAAATTATGTAGATATTTGGGAGAAGTGGCCAAGGTATTAATTTTTAGTTTTTCTAAAGCTAAACCTAAACTAGTTTTATGTGTTGGAATTCTGTTGAAATTATTGTTTAAAACTTCTTTCTTTTGCATCTCCAAATGATTTTGATTTTTTTCAGCTTTTACTGACAAAGGTTTGGATTGTAGATCTAATAATTCAGAATCCCATTCTCTGATTTTTTTTTATACCAAGTTAGGGTTTTACCATATATGTAAGCTTTTAATGAGTCCCATATCATTATTTTATTTATCTCTGTGACATACATAATATCTAAGAAGGACTATAATTAAGATAATAACCAGAGTTTGAACTCTTTAATTTCAGTTATATATGCTGGGATTCTGGAGTTAAAGATTAATGGTTTGTACCCATTTTTAAGTTTTAGTATCAATGAATTATGGTCTGAAAAGGGGCAGGGAGTGATTGAGAAATTAATGATTTTTAGAGTGTAAGTCATGGGCAGCAAACATTTTATCGATTCTAGTTTGGGTACCAAATCTGTGATCCTGATGGCAAAACAGCAAAGATTTATCTTCTTTAAATTTGAAAATATTTACAGCATGAAATGATTCTACCCACTTGTTTAATGCTTTTGATACAGCAGATATACACAGCAGCCTTTTATTTGTAGTTTCGGAAATATTAAATATACAGTTAAAATATCCTCCTAATATTAAATTGCCTTTATAATTATTGGAAATTAAATCTACGTGTTTTTTAACAGTTGATATTTAAAGATAATAAACTTAAATCCATCTTAGGTTATTTAGACTATGCATTTTTTGTTTTATTGTGACTATTAAACATTTTCCTCTGATAACTATAAAGTATATGTTTGAGCTTTTAAAGGAAATTATCAGTTTTATACTTTGAGTGTTTGCCAATAAATTAATGTTTTGGCCAGGTATACTAAAAATGTTTTTGTGAAATAACAAATTTAAATGAATAAATGTTAACAAAACTAAGATCCACACTAGCCATGGAATGAAAATCATTTCTAATCTGATAGATAAACCTAAGTCCATCAGATTATCACTCATACCTTGACAATCCAGAACATCTGAGCTCCATAAATTGAAGTATCATATGGAGAATATTTGTCATAGGAATAAGCAATATTTATATTATTTTGAAAATATATAGTACTATTGTAGATTAGACAGAATTCTAATACAATATAAATGTCTACTTATCATATAAGCAATTAATATTTACATGAAAGATAGATGACAAGCAATTCAATCATAGTAAAGTAGGATGCATCATATATAAAGCCTCAGTAAAAGATTATAGCTCACAGTTATTTAACATATTCACTCTTCTTGATGAAGTCTTTCAAAACTTATTACTTGATATAAATAGATGGTAATAATATTTATACTTAATGTTTATAATACTATCCCCTGGATTCTCAAAAGCATGCATGCAGTTCAAAATCAGTGCAGGAGCTCAAGCAGGCAATATAGCTGCAGTGAGATCCAGGAAAAGCTTGCAGGGGCATGCACAAGCGCTCCTGCACTAATCCTGCACAGAATAAGTCCTGGTACGCAAATCACCCCATTTGCAGGAGAAATCTATGCAAATGAGGTGATTTTCAATTCAGGAATTTTGCAACAGTCCGTGCAAGACTAGTGGTATCTGCAGAAATGTACTCGGTTAGTAACCAAGTACATTTCTGCAAAATCCAACACAGAGCTGTGACAACCCCAAATAAAGGTTGCATATCATGTAGTAAGCATGCCAATGGCCAAGTATAAGGCCATTGGCATTGCAAACAAAACAAAAAAAATACAACAATCAACTTTTATTTTTTTTAGCCGATCTCGGCTGTTTAAGCATAGGGCAGCAGCGCGCAAATGGGATCGGGGAGAAATAATAAAATAAACCTAAAATCAGCAGTCTAACTAAAATCACTATTCTGCCATGCAAGTCAATGGCAGGCAGAAGACAACCTGGCCAGTGAGTAATGGTTGCTAAGGGGGGAGGCTCAGTGTGAGACATGTAACTATTCTTTAGCAGGAAATCCTATGCAAATGAGGGGAAGGAGAGTGAATCCCAGTTTTCCCCAGCATGTGAGTCAGGTCCCAACAGTGTAAGAGTAGGAATAGCTTGGTGCAAGCCTAGGAGTTAGGTGACATCATGGCGGTGTGTGTCAGGCATACTGTAAGTGGACTGGAGCCCTGTGGCTTGGGTTTGCTCCTAGCTTAGCATAGCTAAGCAAGGGGGTGTGTCTAAACCTGTTTATCACTCTTTACAAAGCCTAAGTGGGTGTGCACGCCATGCACCAGGTTTTACAGGAAGAAAATAAAAGTTAAACCAGGAAATAGCAGCAGTGTGCACATTTCAGCACTCTGTTTGCGCGGCGCACACATGGGATTAAACTAGAAGGCAATGGGAAGGGAAAACTGCAGTAACCAAGGAGAACTAGCTTAGCTGGCAGATGAAATGTATCAGAATCAGCCAATTACAAAGGCAGCAGACCATCCCAGCCCAGAACATTACTATAAACCTTCCCCTCTGTTTTTTCCCACACTCTATACCACCACTGTATACAAGCGGGAAAATTTTAACAAACAAACCAACAAAATGAGAAGGGGTGCAGCAGACAATATAGAACAACATGTGCAAGAGGCTGAGGGGGGTGAGAATGTGAATGCTGCTGATCAACCCACAGTGAGGAGATGGAAAGGAGTGTACAGACCCAGGGTAAACTACCAGGGGCTACATGAGCTGTAGATAGTAGAGCGCCATAGGGTGACAGAGACCTCCTACAGCAAATTGTTGAACTGTGCTGGCCACACCTGACACATCAAAATGACCGAGGGGATCCCATCCCAGTGGATACCAAGGTATGTGTAGGCTTAGGAATATTAGCCACAGGTACCTCCCAAAGCTCAACTGGGGATATCATGGGGATCTCACAGACATCAGCATCCAGAGTATTTCACCAGTTCCTGGATGCCATGTCAGCACATGCAAGTGAGCATGTATAGTTCCTCAACACCCGTGAGGTGCTGGCCAGCAATATACATCTCTTCCAGCAAATAGCAGAATACTCTGAGGTAGTGGGTGCTATGGACTGCACGCACATATGCATCAAAGCACCACCAAGTGATCAGCGTAGGGCCTACATCTACTGCAGGGGCATCCCCTCCATCAACTGCCAGGTCATATGTGATGCCCAGGGCATTATAATGAATGTGTGTATTGGCTGCGTGGAAGCTATGGCGATTCCCACATATGGCATCTGACACAACTGTACCAGAAATTTGCCAGTGGGGACATCCCCTATGGTCACCTAGAGGGGGATGCTTTTTACACCCTGGAGCCGTGGCTGATGACACCCATCATTAATGCACACACACCTGAATAAGAAAGCCATAATGAGGCACACGCACAGACCAGACATATGACAGAGCATGTGTTTGGGATGCTCAAGGTCACAGTTCCGGTGTCTGGACACATCCAGTGGAGCCTTGCAGTACTTACCAGCTACATGTACCCAAAATTGTTATGGCATGTGCTATGCTACACAATATGATCCTGTGACAGTTGTAGCAGGAACAGCATGGGGCAGGGCCACACAGACCCCCACCAATGCCAAGGCCTGCACAGGCACAGAATAACTTGGAGGAGGAACAACCTGAGCCTGCCCCAGTAGGCAGATGGAGGCATGCCCAGTATGCCGAGGCTGTGGCAAAGAGGCAATGCATAGCACATACACTGACACAGTAGGGACCCAGGGAATGACACCTCTCTCTGACTCACACATACAGTAAAATAGATGCCAAACATGACACTACCTGTACTCAACCATGTATAGGGAGTGTACTATGTGCATCCAACATAGGCAGCCATCCAGCACCATTCACAAGTCTGGCACACCCTCAGGGTAAGTCAATCAACCTACCAATTGCCAAATGGAATAGAATGTGTTGTTACCTGTATCTATGGTATGGATGTGAGCATGCAAGGGAATTGGGTGGCTGAATGCTATGGCAGCAGATAGTAGACACCCATAGTGGCACCATGACATCTGTAACACATACTGGAGTCACCATAATAGCCAGTACTACACAGGGTGACAAAACCCACTGCAGGAAATGTGCTGAATGACATGTGTGTCCATATGGCCCACACATTCCAGTCAGGGCAGTTCATATACCCAACAACAGTCTCAGCCAGCAGGACAGGTGTAGACAAACCCAAACAGAGCCTGTGCCATGGCCCCTGAATGATGGCTATGGTTAACCTCCCCCCAGGCCTACACAGACAGACTACAGCAGGGCAGGCAGTGGGATGTTAGTTCTGAAGGGTAGGAAGTCCAACAATAATATGTAGGGCAACCAAAGCCCTGATCTGTAGTACACTGGTAAGCCTCTAGTCAGCATGATAGTTAACAATACAGAATGAAATAGAGTACCTGACATACCAGTACAGTCATAGCAAATGTGTACAAGTGCCATGTGTACCCCCCACATCCTACATAGTAATGTAACAACAGTCAGGTGTGCCCCCCTAATCCTGTGTAGAACTGTAGAAATATACATGTGTGCCCCTCATGTAGTAATGTAATAACAGTCAGGTGTGCCCCCACATCCTGTGTAGAAATGCAGAAATAGTCAGGTGAGCCCCGCACCCTACATAGTAATGTAATAACAGTCAGGTGTGCCCCCAAAACACTGTCCAGAAATGTAGAAATAGTCAGGTGAGGCCCCCCATCCTACATAGGAATGTGATAACAGTCAGGTGTCCCCCCTACCCTGTGTAGAAATATAGAAATAGACAGGTGTGCCCCCCATGTAGTAATGTAATAACAGTCAGGTGTACTCCCATCCTGTGTAGAAATGTAGACATAGTCGGCTGAGCCCCCCATACTATGCAGAAATGTAGGAACAGTCAATGCCAAATGCTTGATGGATACCATGCAGAAACAGCATGCCACCTGTTGGTGTACAACACCAAGGTCAACACTGCAGTACAAACTACCTGGACTCAATCCACACATTAAATACAGAAGGCCATACTGGGCATGCTCACACACACACATAAATTAAGGCAATGTCAGTCAACAACATACTGAAAGGTCATACTGGGTATGCTCCGCACTTAAACACATGAAGGCTATGTCTACAGACACCAGTGGACCAGACATATCTGGCAGTTGCAGTTGTTAGTGCAGACACTCATCAGTATGCACCATGCATGCCTTGCACACACAGTGGATAGGAATACAGACATATATGTAAGGACAACACACTATAATAAGACAAAGGTAGACGTACATAGATGTGTGAAAGAGGGTGACTGTGACAAGGAGCAATCCAGGCCTGTCCCACCCAGCACACAGCCAAAGAGCCCCAACCACATGAGGTTCAGATGCCACTCACTGCAGATACGAGCCAGCAGTATTTGTCAGCATTACAGACTATTGGTGCACGTGCCAGCTGTGAAACATGACTGTAAAAGGAAGTAGTCATCTAGCAGTGGTATACACATACCTGTGAAATATGACTCTGTGTGAGCCCGCATGTGGCATGTCAACATCTAGATGAATGGGTTATGGCCCATGCACATACAGTGCCCTCCCCATAGCCCTACTATGACAAGCCTGCTGAGGTCATCCACTGTGAAATACACCCTTGGGAGAGTTGTAGCCCAGTAATCTCTGTGACGCGTACCATAACTTTGTACTGCTGTAGTGTGATAAAATAGTTAGGTAGGATTTTAAATCCCAGACATGGCAACTGTGTGTGTGTGTGTGTGTGTGTGTGTGTGTGTGTGTGTGTGTGTGTGTGTGTGTGTGTGTGTGTGTGTGTGTGTGTCTGAGTAGAGAACAATGCTTTTTAGGGTAGTCATACTCACTACAATTCAAATGCTCAACTTTGGGAAGGCTGCTGATGTCATCCACCTAGTAAGACACCTCTGAGAAGATTGTAGCCCAGTAATCTCTGTAGCTCATCTTGTAACTGTGTACTGCTGTAGTGTGAGAAATTAGTTAAGTAGCTGTTCTAATCCCAGACTTGGCAAGTATGTGTTTGTGTGTCTGTCTGTCTGTGTAGAGAGCAATGCCTTTTAGGGTAGTCACACTCCCTACAAGTCAAATGCTCATATTTGGCAAGGCTGCTGATGTCATCCATCTAGAAATACACCCCTGGGAAGCTATATCCCAGTAACCTCTGTAGCATGCCCTGTAACTGCATACTGCTGTAGTGTGGTAAGTTCATTAGGTAGCTGTTCTAATCCCAGACTTAGCAAGTGTGTGTGTGTGTCTGTGTAGAAAGCAATGCTTTTCAGGGTAATCATACTCCCTACAATTCAAATGCTCATCTTTGGCAAGGCTGCTGATGTCATCTACCTAGAAATGCACCTCTGGGAAGCTATAGCCCAATAATCTCTGTAGCGCATCCTGTAACTGCGTACTGCTGTCGTGTGATAAATTAGTTGGGTAGCTGTTCTAATCACAGACATGGCAAGTTTGTGTGTGTCTATCTGACAGTATAGAGAACAATGTTTTTAGGGTAGTCACACTACCTACAATTCAAATGATCATCTTTGGCAAGGCTGCTGATGTCATCCACCTAGAAATACACATCTGGGAAGCTGTAGCCTTATAATCTCTGTAGTGTGTCCTGTAACTGCGTACTGCTGTAGTGTGACAAATTAGGTTGCTGTTCTAATCACAGACATGGCAAGTCTGTCTGTGTAGAGAACAATGTTTTTTAGGGTAGTCACACTCGCTACAATTCAAATGCTCATCTGTGGCAAGGCTGCTGATGTCATCCACCTAGAAATACACCTCTGGGAAAGACATAGTCCAGTAATCTCTGTAGCGCATCCTGTAACTGCATACTGCTGTAGTGTGATATAGAACTCTGGTAGGGTTTTATTCCCACCCATGGCAGTTTTGGATGTTTTGTGTGTGTTTCAATGTCTGTGTAGGGAGCAATTAATTTTAGGCTAGTCACACTCAGTACATTTCAAATGCCCTACTTTGGCAATCCTACTGATGTCATTCATTGTGAAATACACCTTTGGGGAAGGAGTCCTCCAGTAATCTAAGTGGTATGTCCTTTAACAGCTCCATGCTGTAGTGTGATATTGACCTGTGTTAAGGTTTCTATACCCACACATGTTGGTTGTGGATGTTTTGTGTGTGTGTCACTGTCTGTGTAGGGAGCAATGCATTTTAACTTAGCCACACTCACTACAAGTCGAATGTCCTATTTTTCCAATCCTGCTGATGTCATCCAATGTGATATACACCTTTGGGGAAGAATTACTCCAGTAATCTTCGTGGTGCATACTATAGCTGTGTAGTGCTGTCATGTAATAAACTAGTTAGGTAGGGGTTTCACTCCCAGACATGACAGGTATGTGTGTATGCAACTTGTGTTCTGTGTGGGGTTAGGTGTGAGTGTGTGATACCTTGGCCCAATGTGGAGTGGGTTCTGAAAATTTCTTATATGGTGGCCCTAATATTTATCACAATGTCCACCATAAAGGGATAACAGATGTGAAATAGCTGAGAGGCTGGGGAGCAAATCCATACCCATACATGACATCAAGGCCAGGCAATCACAGTTAGCAACCCCAGTATTACCCAGAGCACACTCTCAACCCATGTCCTATATACACACACACATGCCTAGGCAACAGCCAATATGTGGGTAGTACACTGCATATTGGCCATTGATAGTAACTATGGAGTGATTGCAGTGGGGTACAGAGAGCATGGCACCCTGTCCATCTGTCCAATAGGCACGTACATGCAGACAGGCACATTCACCATGTTCCCCACTGGACACCTGCAACACCTGTGGCGCCATCACATGTGAACCACAAAGGACATATCATGCCTGAAAACATGCCCTGTATGGACAAATGCCACTGACACCAAGGAATGCCATTCGCATGCTATCAATGTAGGAGCAGGGTAAACATGCATTCCATTACCAGTTCCCGGCACAGGTGGCCAAGTTTGGCACATCGGATGATAATCTGTGTACACAACATGGGCCAGGCACCCCAGGTACAGTTCCACATGTCAGTGTACATGCATGTCAGAGGTGAACACATCCCAGACACTGTCCTTATCATGGACTAAGGCACACATACATCGCAAGAGATGCACAGCATTGGCCACACACAATAGTCACATAGGTGACTGGATGGGGGATACAATACCCACTTGTGTGGGCAAATGCAGAAACTACAGCCCTGAGCCACAATGCTGACCATTGTCATGTGGCTTGATGCCAAGGTATACCCATCACCTAGACTTGTATTACCATCTGACACAGTCGGCACCCTACACCCATGCAGAAATGCACCCATACATGTAAGTACTGGCACCCTGTGTGTTTGTCTGTGTGTGTGTGTGTGTGTGTTGTATGATGTATAATCACATCCACACTCACTACAATACACCACTGGCATACTGAAGCATGCTGTCTGATGTCAGACACCTCCATACCCTTTGCCCATATCACTTCTGTATGACCCCTGTGGTGCATGTGATACCTGCACATTAATGTGTTGTGGCAATCCCACTAGTGATGGGTTGTATTCCTGGCCCTGCCAAGTGTGTCAATGTGTGCGCATCCCTGTGAGAATGTGGCTGTGTTGACGCTGGCACCAGTACATGTGGACAGGCATGTATACTACATCTATGTATAGCTACCATATCCCTGTTGCAAATGTCACTCACCATCACATATACATTCTGAGGGCTCCACAACATGTAACCTATGTGGTGCATCCAATAACTGCAGAGAAATGTGATAGCACTACATAGTCGTAAGGGGGTTGATACCCTGTGCTGGTAGGTGTGTGACACAGATATGGTTAGGTTTTACTCTCCCACCAATCCCTGACTTATCTTTGCCTCTGTCTGCTCTCACTCCCTCTCTGGTGGATATGGAGACCTACACCTGCTTTGCTTAGGCAGCAACATATGTATTTTAAGTGATGGTCATGATCAGCTGATGGCCTCTGCATGAATTGCAGCCCTCCCCTAGCTGATTGCATGTGGAACAGCTGTGGTAACATTCCCATAGCCAATTGCATGGAAACACACTCCAATATCTAGGAAGATCATGTTGGTGTTGGCCCTTTTCATTCACTGTGTGCAGGAACTAGATCTGTTGTTTGGCAAACAGCATCTCAGATGGATTGGCGATTTACATCTAACAACATGCACTGTGGAAACAGGGCAAAACACACAAGAGGGGGATGTGCCTGACCTTACTGCAGAATGTAAGTGCTGCTATACTGCATGTAGAGTAATGTTGGTTTAACAGTGTGTGTGTGGATATGAATGTCCTACATGTACCTGCCATGGCAGTTCTATGTTTATGAGGAATTCCCATCTGTGGGGTCATCTGCAGACTGGGCAGTGTGTTGTGCCCTTGGTTTCATGTGTTACCCACAGAGCATGTATCTGTGAACTGCAGAAGGCATGTGAGGATTGCAGTCTGTAGATGGTGAAAGCAGTCACAGTTACTGACTTCATATCCCTCATAGGACATATGTTGCAACAAACCCTGTTACAACAGTAAATGTATGAGGTTATCACAGCAACATGTCAATTATGGCCCTGTGCTTGTGCTTCCAGCCACAACTCTGTCAACCTTTGTACATATGTCGTGCATTAAGAGGTGCATATGTGTTGTAAACCATCATTAGTGTCATCATATCTGATAACAAGCCAGTGAGATATCAGACTGTTACACGTTATATACAGTATGGATTATATTTGATGACATAACCTGGACATTTTGTGGTCATTTGTACAGTACTGAGGTCTGTGTACCTATGGTGAATGTTGACAATGTGTGTATTGTTAATATGTACTTTAGCCTGTTTACAGACTGTGGTAGATGTCATTGTTATAGGTCCCATCCTATCTGATGTTACATGATGCTCCACTGTATGTTACCATATTGGTTTACATGTTTGTAGGGCCATACACACACATGTCCCATACCACAGACAGCCAGCAGACCAAACCATGTAGCTGCCAAGTATATGTAGGGTTAGTCTGTGAGTGGCACATATGAGGATGGTGTTGAACAGATAGTCCATATACTGTAATATAATGCTAGCTTATCATATGTGGCTGCGGCTATGTTCACATTGGTTGTGGTTATGCACTTTCACACAGTTGCATCTTACCCTGTGCTGTGACATGCCTGCAGAGCCTGCTATATATGCAGGTAAATGTACATTCCCCCATAGGAGATGTAGGCCAGTGTTGAGCCAGTCTTCCTGCAGCCTGCACAGTGCATTGTTACATGCCTAGCAGCTTAGTGTACTTACCCACTGAGATATCATGTGCAGATACTTGCCAGATGTATTGCTTCCGGGTCTCCCTTAACAGTCATGTATAACAGACAGAGCGGTGGGATGCTGTACAGATGTATGTCAATATGTAGTGTTAAGTACGTAGCCATGGCACACCTGTACCAGTGGTTATTATGTGTCAGGCCAGACAGGGGTGTGTGAATGCATAACCTATGGTGGCATATGTATACCAGTCATTATGTGTTATACCTATCTACATGGCTGTTAACATCCACATTGTCAGGTATGAGTACACATGTTTTGCACTAAGGGGTTCTGTGTATACCTCTGGACTGTACAGAGTGTTTCGGAATGTCCACATATGTTGACCAATATCTCCTCTGCAGTCCACAGAGGCATTACGTGCTAGCAGCTGTACTTTACTATGATGTCCTTAGGATGTCTGTCATAGCCACTGGCACACATGTGGAAAGTAGATTTGACCTCCCACATACACCATGTCTGTAAAGATAATCCCAATTACAGTAGCAATAGTCTACTAATATACCTGCTATACATAACAACTAGTAAATAAAACCAATGAATGGAAAAGGAGAGAGAAAAAAAACGCTGGAAGCAAGATAATTTTGGTTAGCGCTTTCGTTTACTAAAAATACGCAAACTTCTTCAGAAATGAAAAAACGACAAAGACATATTTAAATACAATTAAATTAATGATGTCATTAGTCACATAAATAAAACCCCACCCCATTTTAAAGTCATAAGTGTTTCCAAAAAGTCCAATATATGCCTATACAACACGAATAAGTAACTTCTATCATTACAAAAACTAAACAGTTCACAAAATTAATAAATTAGGTATTATAAATAAAATACATTTCTCAGATAGGTAAATAAAAATGAATTTATATATTGCTATCTTAGTAAAGCTTTTAATTTTAAAATACTTTTGATTGAAATCAAATCATTAAGCCCTGGTGGAGCTGCAGCATTCAATTTTAATTGCCACAGAACTTCTTTTTCTTCTAATTTTAAACTAATAGGACCACCGCTATCATTTTCCAGAACGTTATCAATAGCTAAAAAGAGAAATTCATGCTCTGGAAAAGTTAATAAATGTCTAGCCAAGGCATTATTGATGTTACCCTTTTGTATTGCATAACAATGTTCGTATATTCTATCTTTTAGTGGTCTATCAGTTTTTCCCACATAAAAGGCGGGACATTTGGAACATAAACTTAGATAGACCACTCCTCTAGTGTTGCAATTATATCTATTGTTAATGTACAACTTCAATTTGCCTATTGTAACTGAATTTCCTACTTTAATGTATTTACACCAATGGCAATTTTCACATTTGTACATACCACAATGTGGCCGGTGGCAATAGGATTTGTTACCTTCAAGCAAGCCTTTTAAATTAGTCCCCCTCCGAAATATTATATGAGGACATTCAGTAATGAATTTACTTATAAGTTGGTCCTCTGCCAAAAAGCACCAATTTTTGTAAATAATAGATTTCAAAAAAGGGACATCCAAAGAAAATGTAGTAATGAAACTTGATCTCCCTATTTCACCAGTACTCAAGTTATTCTGTGTAAAAACCTGCTTTACATACCTGACATCCCCTTGCACTATGAAATTGGGACTATAGGGGCTGGGATAGGGCTAGACTCCATGTCCAGGACATATGGTGAAAATACATGTACATATAATTATCCAGATATCTATATATATATTTACACATATACATATCAACATATATAGATGGGTATGTATATGTACATAGATATACATATACACACCCAGATATATACATATACAGAGCAATATATGTCTACACATATACAGATAGTGATACATATACACATATACGTATGGATATCTACAGACATATTGACAGTAGTAGGTATATCAGAATAGATATGTATGCACATATTGTTATCAATATCTATCTATCTATCTATCTATCTATCTATCTATCTATCTATGTATACCAGTATAAGTAGGCATATCTGTACACATAGGATGTGCATACATATATAGCTATGTACACATATATCTATATGTACATATACGTATACCTATATATACAGATATGTATACATATATGTGTATATACATATATATATATATATATATATATATATATATATATATATATATATATATATATATATGTACATATGAAGAAATGTACACATAGCCATATATATGTTGTACTAAACAGATGTGTATACAGACATATGTATGAGTATACATGTGTATGTACATGTAGACATATATACACCTATGATAAGTATACAACCATATTCCTGTCATGAGTAAACGTAATGGTTGTGTATACACTCCCACATGTTTCTCACAGTATGTATCTGTTATGTGTACATTATAATAAAACAACATATGTGATGCAACAGTAATATTAATAACAAGGACTACACAATCTAGGAAGTAAATGCAATTGTTCAATACTACTCAATATGTGTATTGACAGCTGTATTGGTAACACAACAGCTATCTCCGCAGTGTTCATGGCCTAGTGGTTAAGCATTGTGACTTCAGTATAATGGGTCCTGAGTTCAAAACCTGCAAGGGCTGTTCATTTTGTTGCTGGGAAGAACAAGGGTTGTTGGATACAGAGTGGTTAAGGCAGTTTTTGTGCAATGTAAGCCACACACGTCAGTATCACAACATTGCTAGGTAGGGGTCTAGTCCCAGTTTTGGCAAGTAGCAGTGTGCGTGCATGTAGATGAGTCTACATCAGGTTGTAGGGTATACACGCCTCAGTGGGTTACCTTTCCATGTGGCACAGGCAATACCCGGTATAGTAACCTGTAAAATGTGTTTGACTGTACCCAAGATATGTCTTTGCCATGGTATCAGCACATTGACATACCCCGTTGTGAAACATGACTGCAGACCATCCTCGTGCTGACACATATACACCTACAACTCAACTGTATAACA
The DNA here is from genome assembly GCF_019279795.1 of Protopterus annectens. NCBI lineage: Eukaryota > Metazoa > Chordata > Ceratodontiformes > Protopteridae > Protopterus > Protopterus annectens. The sequence continues at coordinate 247,167,398 of NC_056732.1, read as the reverse complement.
TTTTAGAGACCACAACCAAGCAGTGTTACTAACAGCTAGAAGGCATCGTTGATGGATGGCTACACTACCTGCCAAATATGCCTCAAACTCTACTCCCTACAACATGTTACACTGCAGGACTGTGGTACACTGTTGTACAGTCACCATGTACATCAGAACCATATCAGACTGTCCCTGCATCCATGGTATGGATGACAGAGATGGGGCACAGGTATCATCATATGCACAGGGTGTGGTGTTGGTTTGCCAGAGACCAAGGGTGGGCCATACATTTGACACCATGTGTGTGGGTGAAGGGAGTACTCTGGGGAGCTGCCTGAGGTGATGTGGTGGGTGTAGGTATGAGGTTGCCCTATGTGTGTTTGCATAGTGTGTGGGTATGCATGCACACAGTTCTGCCATGTGACTGCCCTACACAGGTGTTTATGGACAGCTGCAGACCATACCTAGCAGTTTGTGCAGTTTACTGCCTCTAGCCATGGACATGTGGACTGTGCCAGCCAGGGGTTCTGCGGGCACATCCAGGTGCAGGCATTGATGTGCTACTCTCACCTGCTGCTGATATTTTTCCCTGGAACCAAGTCCCTCCTGGGACTGGCCAGGACCATGTGCATGTGGCCTGCTGTGGTGTGGTGTGGACAGCACCCCCCTGCACTGCCAGGGCTGCTACTGCCAATACAGGAGCCCCTTGGTGTCCTAGCATGCCCACACTTACTGCCAGCTGTTGGTGTTGCTGGCCCACATCCACACTGGAGTCACCGCATCCCCACCACACATTGAAGCACAGACAAAACACAGCTGATGTGGGCCATCATCTCATCGTGCCATCTATGTGTCTGCTTGGTAGAAGCATGGATGGCACCCAACAGTTCATGGAGGTTGCCACTTACAGATGCGACAGCAGCCATCTGTAGCCTAAGGCCCTGTCTGGTGTAACACTCAATATGTGTCTGCACCACCATTACAGCCTGAAACATGCTTCTGCTGGTTGCAGCTATGTTGCCTCTGCCAGGGGCATGATGTCCAGTGGCCCTACCACAAGCACCCTGGAACATCCTCCTATGTGGCAGCCTGATGAACATCTGGCTATGCATGCTGTGACTGGACACAGTAGGCATGGTTTCCACACTTTCCTGTGCACTGCCACTGAACACCAGCTGTCCCTCTGCTATGGCCACTGGTGATGGGGTGTGTATAGGCACTGTAACTGTGTGCGGGGGTAGGGTGGCTAAAAGGGGGATGTCAAATGTTGGCACAGTGTTGGCCCCTGACAACCTCACCTGTACCTCAACATTATTATCATCATCATCATTGGTGTCTGTATGGACACCTACATCAGATTGCATGCAGGAGGGACCCTGACCCTTCTCGCCACCTGTGGGAGAAAACAATAAATGCACTTTAACACCTGTACAGCATTGCCTGACAGTACACACACGCGCACACACACACACACACACACACACACACACACACACACACACACACACACACATCTTTGTAATACCTACCTGTCTATGGCTTTACAGTCCCACGTATATGCCCATGTGTTACCCCATCCTGCATCACACTTGTTAACATACACACATTGATACCACTTATTACATCACAGCCCTCTAAATGCCCACACAAGTGGCCACAACACAAGGCCTGTTGCTACTTTCCCTGCCTGACCTGTGTGTAGTGGATTTACATGGCCTCAATGCTATCATTTGGTATGCACCCTCTGTATGGCCAGAATGATGTACATGGCCCCTATATGTGTGGGCTACTATGTTGTATCCATAATAGCTCCCACTGGTGTGTCATGTGTATGTAATACTCAGTACATGCCAGATATGCTGCTCCATCAGCCCATTTGTCAGCTGTAATATTTGGATACAGTCCCTGGTGTTGACTATTACTTCCCCAATGCATCTGTAGAGCAGCATACATGGGTTATAAGTGGCCTCTCTGCTGACAGCAATATTAAGAGTGTAGCTGGAGTCTACCTTCCCTCTGGATGCCTGTTTCATGCTACAGACCATATTATACTATTTGCTGTCCTATGATTACATGACAGGTATTCCTGGTGTGTAATGTGGCAGTCCATGTCCATGTACTGCATGGTCCCTAAGGGGGGTACAGCTGTATGAGCACCCTACAATCACACATGTGCATACATGGCCACACACACAAACACACACATGCACACATGCTTCATACATGCATCAACCTCTCACCACTTCACCAGAGTGACCCTGCAGGCAAACTAACTAACTGCCAGGATGCACACACACACACACACACACACACACACACACACACACACACACACACACACACACACACACACACACACACACATACATACAGGTGAGGTTGCACAATGATTATACACAGTCCTCCTATTACCCATCTGCCAGTATGCAGAACATATGGTACAGAACAGCATGCAGTTCAGCTATATCAACAATCCATGCTAGCAACAGATGCATGTGCTGTGACTAGGTGATGCCCCTTCCCCTGGATACCACTGCATCCATGCACACAATATTGCTTTTCACCTGTTCTGCACCCTGCCATGTACTGTGCACCACAACTCCCAGGTGTACAACCCATTGTGAAATGTGTAGTACTGTTTCAGTTATGTCACCTTTACTTCTCACAGCCTCTACGTGTTTCAGCAACACATACCTGGGATGATCTGTGGACTTTTGTCATTGGTGAATGCCTGATGCCTGATTAACAGCTGTCAACATCAACAGAACATGTATAACCACTGCAGAAGTGCTTACACTGACATCCATCACAGCATACCATGGCTATGGGGGGTATACACACCTTTATTGATTTTACACACATCCTTGATCTGCCATGGGACTACAGCACTGCATATCTTAGCAGTACACAAGCCCGGTATGTAACATATGTCCTGTACTTTTACACGCAGTGTCTACAGATTGTGTTAGGTGTGCGGCTGCTGACCACAATGCATACACACCATGTGGGCATATGTGTGCACACCCATATCATGATGGTTTATCACACCTCTTGTTGTGTGTACTACAGCAGTCACTGCTCAAGGCAGGGGTATACCAGCGTGGGCCTTCTGCAATTGCCAGTATATATTCAGTCTACCCTATAAATGTCCCCCTATTCTGCATGATTGCAAGGTTGACTCATGTGTACACCCATGATGTTCACACAATGCTGTCACTATTTCAGTGTGGGTAGGGTTATGGCTGCCACAGGTCCTGAACCTGACTATATGCAGATAGAGCCATTCCTAGCATCATTAGGATCCCTGCTGCAGTGCACTGGTGTGTCATGCTGAGAATCCCCCTCCTCAGCTCTTATGCAGATGCATGACAGGTAAGCCCTACACATTTGTGTCACCTTGCAGTGTATTATACACTGAACACCACATGTTGCAGCCTAGACTCAGCTGATAATGTGGACTACTGTAATGCCTTATGCCATAGTGTATCTCTGCAGCAGTTGGCATTGTCCCACAGATATATACACTGGTGTTGCACTGTATATGGCTGTTGTTCAGAACATGTCACTACTGTAGGCTATGTCTATCAGTAGTATGTTACCCCCTGTGAAAACATTCCGCAATGACAGGATGTTAGTTGTCATGCAGGTGTGTGACATACCCTTTCAATACCCCATCATGGTCGCCCCTTGTGAGACCACGCATTTCACAGCAATAATAGATGCACATGTACAGCATGCATGCAAGGTATGTGTGTTAGATGTGTGCATGGAATATACCATCACTATTACATGTCCCAGTGTGTTGGCATGCATCTACATAAGACTTACTCACCAGCTACAGGCTGCTGCCTTGATGTTACCCTGGAGGGACCTACATAAGATGGTGAGAGATGCAATGTCAGTGGCCACACCTGTGTCACTGCTACAGGCTGGGTCCAGTACTACCATACATCAATGGTAAAGTCTCACAATACTATCACATCTGGACATCTGTTTATCACTACAATGCAGCAACAGAATATATCTATGACATGTCAGATATGCATGATCTACCTGTACCACTGTGATTATTTACACAACAGTGACCTACTAATGTGCCCTGTGTCCTTACCTACACGCCCCTTGGCTGGTGTGTGGGGTCCAGTTGCTGTTGGTGTTCCAGATGGACAGGTGCCACAAGGCTGGCCAGGAGCTCCTCCACACTTTCAGGGGGATAGATAGCATAGCCTCCACTCTGGTAAGGTGATACCCCGGACTGCAGCAGCATGCCACCGGGCATTGCAAAACAGGTCGCTGCAATGATGCTGGACCTGCTCATAACTGCAGTTATGCAGGCTGACATCATTGACCCTGTGGACTAGATCGTTCTACAGGACAGTCCACTCCTGCTGGTCATGGCCTGTACTGCTAAAGAGAACCTGGTAGTGCTATACCAGGTGGTTGATGATGACATCATTTTCATCTTCTGAATACACAGGTAACCTAATGTGCGACATCTTGCCTGAAAGACATAAAGATGGAAACAGGCCTGAGCAACTCATATGACAAGGTTACAACAGTTTACACATCTCTGTCACCCCCCCCCCAACCATATCAGCTTCCACAGACTGTACATACAACTCATTAGGTGTGGCTACAGCTTAACTGCTGTTTGGACATATTGTGTATTGTACCACACCTTATGCTATGCAATTGTAGCCATGTCCCGTGTGTGGACACTATCATTGCTGGCCTGTTACAGATTATTCACTTGCATGCCATTGTCAGGGCCACTATGATTACATATATGCCAGTGTTATGGCTGCTCTGAGATTGCTACACATCTGACAGTCTGTGTTATTGGGGAGATCTATGCATGCTGTCAGACATGTACTAGTATTGTGTAGACTATTACTACCAACAAATGTTCTATAATAGTGACACAATAACATGTATATGTTCTATTGGCCAGCTGATCCATCTCTCCACACCCATCTGACCATGATACCTGGCCACAACACATGTGTGTGTCAACCTGGGGCCTCCTCATGTACTGTTGCAGCAATATCATCAGGTGGAACTACCCAGGGGATGTTGCCCCCCCCCCCCTCAGAGCACACACCAATATGTTCCTGTCCCCTGAGCTCAGGTTTAGGGTCTGTTTCATACAAGGGCTTCACAGACACATGAGAGATGTGCAACATCAGTCTGAGCCACCCAGTACACATTCACATGGCTAACATGCTCCTCCTGCTTAGCCTCCAGACCAGGCACCTTCAGGAAATGGACTGCTGTGAGCCTTGTTCCCATTGTGCCCATATTGGGGAACATGGGGCATCCACATCACAGACCACACACACCAACCACAGTGTTTACCCACCACATGTGTCACATACCACCCCTGTAGACTATCCTCTATATCTACCAATCCTGATGATCTCCACGTGTGTATCTGCCATACTTCTCCATATTCCCATTGCATACTTCACAGATGGGGGCAATGTGGTGCTAAGAAGGGACTAACATGTAACACACCCGCCCATGGTGCACACACTGCCAGCTGTAGATATCTATGTGAATAATGCTATTTGTGCTGCTGCCTCACACAGAATAGATCACTGTGGTAGTGGTATAGGGATATATGTTTGTGTGTGTGATTGTACATATGTAGACGTGCATATAGGAATATATCTGTGTATGTGTAGATATATGTGATTTCATATATATGTGCACATATATATGTCTACACATGGGTATATGTATATTTCTGGACATACATGCTGATATACATTTATCATTATATATTATATATGTGACATATGTACACATATGCATACCTATATGTGGGGTACAGTCAGACATCAGCTCCACAATCTCACACCTTCTTGCACAGCTGCACTGTTCTGCCTTGCTACAACACAGACAGGTGCCACATATGGACACTGCCTGACATTTGTGGGGTATATGTGGGACCTGTTTGCAGGTAACCCTATTATACACCTATGGCATTCTGGAATACTACATTACAGATTCACCTGAGTATCCTGTCAGTGGTGGTCTGTGGCTCCCACATGTCCATCATAATGGCATTACATCCACCACCAGCTATTGGCCACATCATATACATACTTCCCATTACACAACACACATTATGATGGCTTACATCTTGTCTGTCAGTGCTGACCTGCACAGTTAACAGCTATGGCACACTACCCACAGGGACAAACACTAGTGTCCACAGCAGTTGTTCAGTTGAACATCATCGCAACAACACCTGATGGCACATATAACTCATTCCACACCATCTATCCCATTATGATGAACCAGTTTCTACATTCTAATACATGTACATATACTTCACATACCTGTTGTGGGAATGATGTATTTATGAATGGCAGCTGCCTAAATGCCTGCATTTTCAGCTGTTGGTTTGCTGACCTGTACTTTCTTTCCCACTTTTGCTTGCTTGATTTCTCTCTCTCTCTCTCTCTCTCTCTCTCTGATGAATGGATTGAGCTGCTTTGAGTAGATTGCAGTCTGGCTTTAGTAGGTGATGCACTTGATCAGGTGATGGCCTCTGCACCAATCAGTGTCCTACACTTGCTAACTGCATGCAGCTTGCTGTGCAGTACTTCCAATTACCACTGCTATGGCAACCACCTACTATAAATCCATACATCATGTGGGCGTGGTCCCTTTACCTTTCCTGTGTGATGGACATCCTTCCTGTGTGTGGAAATCAGTGTTACAGACAGCAGGTAGCAATGCCTTTCCCATGGGAACCGGTGCACTCAGGCCAGCTACATATTTGTAGAAGGTTCCAGAATGACAGACAGAGTGTGAGTAGAGTTGTGTTATGCTTTGTATAGTACTGGTGTTACATGGTGTGTGTGTACACACTAGTTTACCTTGGAATGCAGTCTGTCTGCATAGCTCTCACCTCTGTGCCTATCTTCTTGGTGGCCAGAGGTGTGCCTATCATGATATGTTACCAATGCCAGCCTGACATCATACAGGTGGGTTGTAGTACTGTTAACATCTTGTGCCCATGTCAGGTGAGGTCCTGTTTATGGGATCTGTGACACTTGGTAGTGTGCTGCAGGGTGGACATGTTTGGCTGTAAAGGGGTTACGCCTATTCGTTCAAGACATATATTGTTTGGGGTGTCTCAACTCCATTAACGGTGCATGTGGACATATTTGTTTTTGTTAATCTACCATTGTGTGGCCATATATATATATATATATATATATATATATATATATATATATACATATATCTGCTTACATATATATAACTATATATATATAGATATATATATATATATATATATATATATATATATATATATATATATATATATATATATATATATATATATGTGTGTATATATATATATATATATATATATATATATATATATATATATATATATACATATATAGATATGTTGTATCTGTTTAGATATTAATATATTTAAATACACACATACATCTAGATGTTGGTATACATTCTCTGTACTGTTGCATGACTGGTCTGGATGTTATGTTTCTGAAAACATCGGATTTTTGTATATCTAGCATGGCTTAGTGGTAAATCCCTTTGTCTATGGTGTGCAGGGCCCTGCGTTAGAGCCCTGCAGAGGTTGTTTATTTTGTTGCTGGGCAGAACACAAGCCATTGGATACAGAGTGATTAAGGCACATTAAAGCAGTTGTAAGCAGGTTTGTGCGGAGGTAAGCACTGCTAGCTTCCTGTTACAGTTTCTTATACCCAATTAGCTACTAATTTGCATAACGTGTTTAGGCATTGCTTACCCCCATGCAAACAAGCTTAAACCCACTTACTACTGCTTAAAAGTGCTTACTCTCACTTACCCCCATGCTAATTTCTTTAAAAGAAGAGAAAAAGGGGTTGATAGGAAAGTGGTGAAAAAAGGGCACAAAGAGGGAAAGACAGTAGGGAAAATAGCCAGTGATGTGCAGGAAGGGTGTAGGGAAAGTCCATAGCTGTCCATTTCTTCTACAGCAACAGCTATGCATATACACTGAATTTGGAGTTTTGGACACTCAAACCCTTGGGTGAGGGTGAGGACAACAATAATTCATTGTGATGTCAGTTAGACCGGATTACATGTGTCCAGTTGACATGTGTGCAAAATGGTCAGCTATGTATGGGGTGAATTTTTTTTATGGGAACAGATTGACCTTTTTCTTTTTTTTTCAGGTGAGAGTGGGATGTTGGGGAGGGGTAATAGGTATACTTGGGGAGGAAGGTTGGGTAGGTTAACAGACAAGACAATCAAGATGCATATGGGGCAGTATATGGCACATGTGGGGGGTAAACACCTTGGACGGGGAGGGGTGTTTAGAAGTTACAAGCCTATGAGCCCCCAAATGGAAACAGTGGGACTGAGGTCCCCACCCATGGGCAGTCACCACTGCACCTTCACAGGCCCAAAGGTGGCTGTGCTGGGGGCTGGATAGGAAGTGCAGGCTCACCCTTTAATTGCAGCTCTCAAGCTGGCGCAGCTGATCTCGAATCTCCTTGTCAAGCTCCCTACGCACCACGGCCTGGACCTGATGGCAGGTGGCAGGCACCTCTCCACCCCCACTCCAGGGGGCCAAACCCCATCCCCTGCTGTGGTTCCACCCAAAAGTGGTGCAGGGCCAATGGATGAGGAGGTCCCAGGCTGGGTTCCAGATGTGCTGATGTCCGGTGCCATGGCCAGCTGAGGTAGGACAAGTGAGTCCACTGGGACCGGTCTTCCCATACAAGCTATGATGTTGCAGTTTTAAGAAAGGTATCAGTTAGTAATAGTCAACATCATTCAGGATTAGTTATAACAGAATGCATGGGTATTCCCATTAACCCAAGACACCAGATTTACAGCAGTTGCAAAGCGAGCAGAACACGTGCATATATGGGACAACAGTGGTCATTACAACAGCTTGGAGGTTTCATTGATGACAACAGGCCACCAATATGGGAGTATTTTAATATGGCACAAGCATAGAACCAAATGTGAATATTTATAAACCAATAGGACATATGTCCCAATAAAAGTTTGGAGTGTAGACGTACCCATTGAAGTGTGTAATTAGGATATTGTTACATATATGGTGGGAGTGAGAGAGAGATGTCAATTAACTAATATATCCCTGTAGTTTTCACAACTTTCTTAGTCACTGCAGTGATCTGTTCCTTACATGTATTATTACACTACCCAATGGCCTTACTTTGTACAGTGGTATGTTTGTAGATTAGTATATACGTGGACTGTGTCTCACGTATAGTCTACACCTCTTACCTGTTATAGCTGTTGAGAAAATCATTGTTAATACTACCTGAAAATTTCTACACATACTCCCAGATTCCATGCTTGTAGACAAGTATATAAGTGAACTGTGTTATACCTACAGTCTACACCTCTTAACTGGTATAGCTGTGGAGAAAATCATTGTTAACACTACCTGACAATTTCTACACATACTCCCAGATTCCATGTTTGTAGACAAGTATATAAGTGAACTGTGTTGTACCTACAGTCTACACCTCTTACCTGGTACACTGTGGAGAAAATCTTTGTTAACACTACCTGACAAATTCTGCACATACTCTCAGAGTCCATGTTGATGTTATACACATACCTAACAATCTGTTATTGCACACACTCTGGTCAAGGCTTGACAGCATGCAGGTGTTAATGTGACATATTTTGAGAATAGCTGTCATACACTTTGGGTGAGATGCTACAATGACAGGTTTGTTTTCATATACATTCTCTGACTATGTACAGGTCTGACTATCAGTTATATGTCAGTAAAAGCTGCCTACATTTCTTGGATCATCACACTGATTTGTCAGGGGAACAGGTTACTGGGCAGCAGATTTGGGCCATTTATCTGGACATGCTGGACAGATCAGAACAGTTGAGGGGTATGACTATGCATACAGCTTACAACCTGAAAATTGTGCCACAGTCTGTACAGTTGATGGTTATGATCATGCTTACAGCTTACTATCTGAACATTGTAACACATTCTGTACAGTTGGTGGGTCTAATTATGCATACAGCTTTCTAGCTGAACATTCTCACAAACTCTGTACAGTTGTGGGGTATGATTATGCATGTAACTTACTTCCACTCCCGGGATTCAAACCTCTGCTGTGTGTGGTAAAAAGGTTAGAGTTGACATCACAATACACAGTGCTATCAGGGAATTTGTGTGAAGCATTTCAATGTTTTCTGTCTAAGTCTCCCTCAATTGTACAATAAGACTGACCTCTTGAGACTTCAAACATTGTTATACTGAACTTTCTACACATTTTATCTGCATTCAATAGTGTGGGTAACACTGCTTAATACAACAGTACTATTTACAGAATGCAACACTACAACAACATATGAAAGCAGAATGTACACAAGCACTCCAGGGGTTCTACTTTTATTCACAAGATATTACACCTTTATTTGCACTTCCTGCCATATTGACTAGTTTATTCAGTACATCCCATACAGAAGTACATTTTTATACTGGTACAACACTTTCTAGAACTGTTATATTTATTTGTTATGACAGTACATGCAAGATTATTACTAACCTGCCTCGCAACGCAGCCTTTGCAACCTAGCAGCATGGGCTTGCTGGTTCACAGCCTGCTCATCTGCAGCTGTCAGGGAAATACAGTGATATTTAGCCATTACCTATCCATAGTATATACAGGCTAGGCAATCATTATATATGTAGTAGAATGAGTACTTACTCAGTGCTGGGACATCAGCCATCTGCCTTGATTCTTGGATCCACTGCTCCAACAGATCCCCCCTCCACCACTTCAGGTCAGCATGGTGATGCCTGACCTGCTCACCAGTCCTGGGATACCAGTGGCACTGGTAATGTCACGGTTGAGATTGTCCCAGGCTTCCACTTTATACTGAAAGCCCTGGTACTGGCCCTGCAGTAGTCTCTGCTCATAGTGTTTTACCAGGAGCCGTACCATGAATCTGGATTCCTGGATGCCCTAGTGCTGTGCTTGAAATTGATTGCCTTCCTAAAGTCCAGCCATTCTGCCTACAGTAGGGAGCTGCAACCAGTTATGGAAAGTATTCGCACCTGTGGGGTTTAAATACACCCGATTTCCTGCACTTTTCCATGATTGGATGGTTTTGAAAAGGCTAAGCTATGGGCACACCTGCTTATCTAATGTTGGCATTGCTTGAAGGGGTATACCACTGGGCAGATTGAGTTAGCCAGCCTACATATTGATTACACCAACCAAGCTGAGCTGTGCAATGCATAGCATTGCTTCATATTTAATTTGCATTATATTTTCCTTTTGGCATTGATTTATTATTCATAACATGTTATATATGTGTCTGGTATCCTTGATTTATGTGTACGTATACTGTATGGGGTCCTGCAGACTTCCACACTTTATTACAAGAACACCTCACATCTGGCCTAACTGCAGTACTCCAGTTCACATATTTATGTTATGTAGGGAGTTATACAATATCACACTGTAAAACTCATCACGTAAAAATCTACTGCCAATCATTAGCGGACCGGAGTTCCGCTGTGGCGACCCCTAACTGGGAAAAGCCGAAAGACACAACAACAACACAGACTCCTTTCACATGTTCAGTTTGATTTTCCTATGGTGAGGGTTTGTTTGTTAAAACCTCAACATTATGTACTGCTATGATGGCTTAGTGGTTAACTACTGTGACTGTAGTATATAGGGTCCTGAGTTCGAGGCTTCCAGAGGCCGGTTAATTTGTTGCTAGGCAGAACATGGGCCATTGGATACAGAATGATTAAGGCACTTTAAAGCAGTTGTAAGCGGGTTTGCACGGAGGTAAGCACTGCTAACCTCCTCTTAATGATGCTTACAGAGAGTTAACTTCAGTATTGCTCAACCTCTGTGCCTATTGCTTTCGCCATGCAAACGGGCTTAAGCCCACTTACTAGTGCTTAAATATGCTTACTACTGCTTACTTGTGCTTAAGCCTGCTTACTAGTGCCTTATTCATTATGACAGTGACACTTCACATGTGAATTTCCTGCAGTACTCCAGTTCATAAATTTATGTTATTTAGTGGGTTTTGCAACAAAAATATTGGTCGTAACATGCTTTACCATGGAAGATGCTGCAGTGGGACTCAAACCGAGAATGCCTGCTTGTAAGGCAAATGCTCTGCTCACTATACTATTGCTATGCTGCTTCATTTGCATATATCTTCCTTGTTATATTCTTCAGCCTTTTAAGCAGCTTTAACCATAGCTAGTGATGGGCACACCCATGCACCTACGGTTAGCTTTAATATGATAAAACAAATCCCTGGGCAACGAAGTAAGGAAGGCACAGACAAAGTGAAATAGTTAAGTGCTTTTCGTTTATGTATAACACAAACTTCTTCAGACAACTCACAAATTAAAATAGTCCAGTTAAATACAAATGAATACCTTCAGTTTAACCAATCAAATAAATTTTAGAACAAACAGTGACACCCATTTTTAAAAACACATTACACAAATCTTTATATAAAAACCAGTAAACAATATTTAAATTAATACAAACGTCAAACATAAACACATGTGTGTGTATAAAAACTATGGGAAACCTGTATTTATGAACTAAGTGTGTAGACCCTCACTCACTTGTTAATGAACTAATTCAAGATTGTCTATAGATAATACTAAACAAGTTTAGCGAACTAGACTTTTAAGTTTTAGTATACTACTAATAGTACACCCTTCATTTAGCCCTGGCTGAGTATAGGCATTCAATCTAATTTGCCATGTTAACTCTAATTCTTCCAGTCTAAATTCTACTGGCCCTCCCCGTAATCTGGTATTAGCTTGATCTATCACAATAAACTTAAAGGAGTGGTCAGGAAATTGTTCCACATGTTTTGCTAATGCATTTTCAAGTTTTTGTTTCTTGATTGCATATAAATGCTCATAAATACGATTACGTAACTTTCTTTCAGTCTTGCCTACATAATAAGCAGGGCAGGACTGACATAAAGCAAGGTACACTACCATAGTGGAATTGCAGTTGTTTCTCAACTTTAAATAATATTGGTGTTTACCTATAAAGAATCTATTAGATTCTAAAATGTGAGCACAATAATTGCAAGATTGACATTTATACATTCCTGGTGTTCTAACCATACTGACCTTGTTGTTTTCACAGTATTCTTTCAAGTTCTTACCCCTCCTATAAATCACAACGGGCCATTCACCTACACTTAAAAATATTCTGTTGTCACCTTTAAAAATGTCCCAATTCTTCAATAATATTTTAAAACAGTCACTGCTATTTAAGTTATACAATGTTATAAAAGAAGTATTGAAAGAATTAGTTTCAGGGGCAACAACTGGTATGGTAAGTGTAGGTGGGCATACAAAATTGTTCAAAATAGGGGTGTAAAAATATGACTGCCGTTTAGTGACTACTTCCTCAATAATTTCATCAATCAATACTTCTGGATACCCCCTACACAAAAACATGTCTTTAATAAATTTACACTCATTGTAAAAGACATCGTCAACTGAAGTAATGCGGACAGCTCGAACAAGTTGCCCCTTGATAATAGATCACTTCTGGTGTCGAGGATGACAACTAGTAAAGTGTAACATAGAGTTACAGTAGGTAGTTTTCCTATAAATTGATGCTGCCCACATATTAAGTGAAGTGTCTTTTACTAACCAAATATCTAAATAAGCAATCGATAATGAATCAAAATTATGTGTAAAATACAAAAAAGGGGTAGTAGCATTAAAATATTCAACCAGCTGGGAGCTACAAGTAGAATCTCCATCTAATAAAATAAAAATATTGTCAAGGAAACGTGTATAAAAAATCATACGATCCTTGAATATACAATTGAGGTAAACAAACAAGTGTTCCCAGTGAGCCATAACCATATTGGCTACACTGGCCCCACACGGTGAGCCCATGGCAACACTGATTTTTTGGAGGTAGAAACCACCCTCAAAGACAAAGAAGTTGTTATCCAAAATTAGGTCAAGAAGTTCTATCACCATGGCTATTTCACTAGGGGCACTTCCCTCTAATTTTAAAGTTTCACTTACCCAATCCAGCGCAATATCGTGGGGAATACAGGTATATAAATCTTTCACATCGATCATTAAAAAATTGAAGCTAGGATTGAATTCTAAATCATTGATATTTTTCAAGAACATCCACGAATCCTTGCAGATTTGTTTAATGTTAACTAAATACTTTTGTAAAATAGAATGAACAACTTTAGCACATGCATAAGTTGGAGACCCCCTACTGTCTACTAGTGGTCTCATAGGGGGATCCGTAAGGTCTTTGTGGATCTTAGGTATCCCAAAAAGGCACGGAAATCTTGGGTAAGAAATTGACATATAGTTGTAAACATTTTGGGTGATTCTCCCTTCAATAAACATGTCCTCAATAGTGTTCTTAATTAGACTATAAGCTTTGTTAATTTCAGAAAGGGAACTTTCCACATACGAGGCAGAATTTAGCAAGTTTAGCATTCTGTTTGAATAGTAGCCATTATCAAAAATGACAGCACCTCCACCTTTATCAGGTTTACACACCCTAATGTCGTTAACTCTTAAAAAATCAAAACACTCTTTCTCTTTATAGTGTTCAACACTATTAAAGTTCCTTGACCCTGTTAGATTGCGAATGTCTAGTTCACATATCTGTTCGAGCATTTTAAGTAAGGGGTGTAAAGGCGGATTAAAAGTGCTAGGTACTCTAAACTGGCTAAGCTGACTCTCCGTAGAGTTACCCAAAATCAAATTTAAGTTAAATATTCTAATAAAAAGTTTTAAATCCTTGATAGTGTTCACAATATCAATTTTTTGAGGGGGAACATTAGTATTCCCTTTAGATAACAATTCAATAAGATCAGATGGAATGAAAACATGTGAAAAGTTATACACAGTAAAATCAATAAGACCACCACGGCAATAACCTCCTTCCACAAACCGAACCAAAGAAAAAAGGAAAGTCAACAGGAGAAGTAGTCAAGCTGCTCCAATACTTTATTCTCGACAATAGTGCAACAAATATGAACGCTATTAGTAACCATGCGTTTTCGTCTTGTAAAAGACTTCATCAGATTAACATCTTTACCTAGTTCAACAATATAATATATATTAAATCCTTAATGCCCTAACCAATCATTGAATTCATTCAATTAAAATGTGCAAATGAGCTTATACAATCAATTAAAATAACATTCTCCTTTAATAAATATAACTTGATTCTTTTTTTAAAAAAAAATATATAAAATTGCTAATAACATTCATCATAAAATATTCTATGCTTTTCTTTGCTAAAAAAATATATATATACTTGTGTTATTCATGAATTTGTGTACACATTTAAAATAAAATATAGTGGATCTAATAAAATACATTTTCTTTGGTATATGTAAGGAAATACTGCCATCTACTGTCTTTTTCCTAAATGACAAGTGAATTCAAATCTTGGCTGCTTTTAACTTTAACAATGGTAAAATAGAGATATATTCGTTTAGTCCTGGGGGTTTATTGGCTTCCAGTGCGAATTGCCACCATAACTCTCTATAGCCAATACTTTCCTCCCATGGACCTCCTCTGATGTCCTTTTTCACCTGGTCCAGTACAAAAAATCTGTACCTGTACTCTTCACATACCTGGGAATGTCTGTAAAGTGCATTTGTGTCTTTACATCTTTTGATGTCGTACACATGTTCGTATATCCTCTTTTTCAAGGATCTTTCGGTTTTACCGACATAATATGATCTGCAATTTGTACATATAGCCAGGTATACTAATCCTCTGGACTCACAGTTAAAATAGCCCTTACTTTTCACCCAAAGTTGTCTACTTCCCAAAAAAATCTTTTCTTCATTAACTACAAATTCACATTGTCTGCAATTCCCACATTTATATGTTCCTACCTTAAATGTGTTAGCTCTATCTCCTTTTCTAACTTTCTTGTTATTACTAATCTCTAGTATATGTTTTATACAGCTAGAATTTTTAAATACCACTCTGGGTGTCATATCAGGAAGTCCTTTTAAATCCGTTAATGTTTTAAATTTTTCCCATTCCCTTTGAAATATATCTTTCACCTTCATATTTAGAGCATTGTATTCTAATACAAGTGCTTGTTGGTAATTAAATTGGCTAGTGTTTAAATGACCTATAGTATTTTGTAAAACATCCTTTTCCCCTTTTATTGGTTTAAATCTTCCTTCCCTTGCTACCATAACCTCAGTCCTTAGTTCTGTAATGAATTCTTTCGGGTAACCCCTATCCAGGAACATCCTTTCCAACCTATCACATTCTTTTATAAAGTCCTCTTCTAAACTTGACATCCTTGACCCTCTAACAAACTGTCCTTTGACCAAATTTTTCTTACAATACCTCGGATGACCACTTTCATAGTGTAAGAAAGAATTAACATAGGTATCCTTCCTGAATATTCTAGTCTCAAAGGTATCCCTCTTTTTCATAATTTCTACATCCAAGTACGCTATACTGTCATAGGAAATAGTATGGGTAAATTTAAGGTAACTAGTAGTTTGCCCTATATAGGTAATGAATTCTTCCAGTTTGTCATAACTTCCTTTCCAAAAAATTATGATATCATCTAGGAATCTTTTGTACATCTTACAATAATTTATATACTCTGATTGAAATATGTATCTTTCTTCCCAGTTTGCAAGTACCAGATTGGCAAAAGTAGGTACACAGGCTGCCCCCATTGCAACACCCTGGATTTGTTGAAAAAACTCCCCATTATGGGTCAGAAAATTGTTCCTTAGAACTAAATCCATTAAGCCTGTGCACACTATTTTGTCTTCATGTGTTAGAGTACTATCATTAAAAATTTCTTCCTCAAACATCCTGGTACCTTCATCATATGGTATGGACCTGAACAAGTCCACCACATCAATGGTCGCTAGTATTAAGTCATTATCAAATAATTCTGGGACTATATTTCTCAATAGGTCCCAAGAATCTCTGAGTATTGCTTTTTTATTCAACCATATGTGTTTGGTTTTTACGTCCACAAACCTAGCTAGTGGTGTAGGTTTTGAACCTCCTGCTGATACTATGGGCCTGAAGGGTGGGTTTACACAGTTCTTGTGTACTTTCGGTATGCCGAAAATAACTGGAATCCTAGGTTTGTCTATTTTCAAGAATGAGAACATTTTACCATCTATAATAGTTTCAGTTAACATATCTTCTAGCATCATATCTATTTTCTTGTAAGCTAGGTTAATCTCATTCTTAGAAACTACTTTATATTTAGTTTCATTCATTAGTATCTCATTCATTATAGCTTCGTATTCCATAACATCCATTATTACCACACCCCCACTCTTATCAGGCTTCATAACTCTAATTCCTTCATCGTATCTTAGTTCTTCTAACTTCTCTTTTTCTAATATATCTAAATTATTCCTGAATCCTACCCTTTTATCAACTTTGTTGATGGCTTCTTCCATCACATTTTCAAAGTTCCTTAATTGTGCCTGGATAGGTGGATTAAAAGTGGATTTGTTTTTTAATAATCTTTGTTCATTAGTTATATATAAATTGTTGAAGTCCATACCATTTTCTTCCTTATGAAATAATAACTCTAAATTCATTTTTCTTAGGAAGATTTTCATATCTATCAGTGTTTGTACTTTGTTTCCTTTGACTTTTGGAATAAACTTGAAACCTTTTTCCATTAAAGTAAAATGTTCTCTACATAGTTCCATGCTACTAAAGTTATATATAGTGAAACCATTTAACATACATTTATTACCTTCTTTTACTATGTCATGAGTGCCAGAGGGTAGGTCAAGTTCAGGGAATTCACTCACATGTGCTTCCCCCTTCCCCCCCCCTGTAAAAATTTCCATTCCCTCTCTCATCTAAACCATATTCCCTTTCTTGTCTCCCTAAGGGGGGGAAATCAACATCATAATCATAATTATATGTATTTCTCCTTTTGTCATTCCTAATTGTCCCCTTGTTGTTTCCTCTCTCACTATTATGCCAATTAAGGTTCCTATGTGAAAGGTTGTTATAATTATTAATAGGTTTTGGGTAACAAATATCATTTTCATACTCCATAATATCCCTTCTCAATTTTTCCATTTTCCTCTCTACTAAATCCTTACATTTTTGATCAATATCATCCTTCAATTTTAAATATTTGTGTCGCTCATCACTGATTTCAATTATCAAGTCTTCCTTTATGTGTACATCTAATACATTAATTTGTTCAAAAATAATATCCAAATTCCTTTCATTTTCCTCTATAATACATCTAACAATTTCCATTCCACAATTGTTAAAAACTTCAATTAATTGTTTGTGAAAAATCGACCCCACTTGCACATTATTAGGGTACTTCCATGTTCGTAACCCTTTGGGCACAATTTTCCGACTCAAACATTCTCTTAAATATCCATTTTCTATAACTATGGATTTATACTTGTATATGAGTTTTGAAACATCATCTAATTTTTTACTATATGAGTCCGTGTTAATAACCTGTCGATGGTTACCACCGTTGTATTTAAATTCATGTTGCTTTTTAAGCCAGCTAGTCATCTCCTGTGTATCGGAGATGTTTACAGTACCTTTTGGTTGTCGCCCTCTTGGTACAGCTCCCCAATCATCTCCGTTGTCATCCTCTTCTTCTTACAATATTCCTGGTGTGCTGGCTGGGTCAAAAGTTTGACCATTCGGTCCACTATCGAATACGTTAGCTGATTCAGCCCCCAAACAGTACCTTTTGCGTTTTTGTTTCTGCTGTCTGCTTCCCAGCCCGCCGTTGTCTTCCATCACTTCCGGTAGATTGGTGCGCTGTACCATGGATTCGTAAAGGGGCGTGAGCAAATCAACCAGGGCTGTAAGCTGCCCCACACAGTAAAATCACCATTAGCATTATGTAAAAGGACAGGTTTAGTACATTCATGAGATGTTGTATCATTAGTTACTGGTAAAACAGAATAGTCTACTACTTTCACAATATTGTCTTCCCAATTAGAAAAAGACAGGCAAGATTCATAATCTACTTCAATTAATAAGGCATTAGCTGGTACAGGGTTAAAAGAGGAAACAGAAGACTCTACATTATTCAATTGTTCTTTTGTCTTTTCTTTTGACCAGTGTATCTGGGTAGTTGCTTCTGTCTTGTCCCTAAAAAAAATAGGGCCATTAGATCTCAAATTATAGTGCCCGGACAGTTTATTCTGTTGCATTGCATCATTATTATTAGAAAAGGATTGTGTTGGTTCACGGTTTAAAGAATCTTTTAATGGAAAATCATCAGCAAAAAAATTAAATTCTCCAGGCACACTGTTTATGTTGTTACCAGAGTTTGACTGGCCTGGTTTTTTAAAACCTTGCCATGCTTGAGCAACCGAAGGTTTAGGGTATGCTGTACCCTCTTTATAGGCCTTCATGTCTCTGTCCAGTTTTTTGACTTTGTTGGACTTCAACTTACATAAAAACAAATCAATACTTGTAAAAATTCTATTGTATTCGTATTTATAACGAACGAATTTGTTGTCCAGTTTGATTCTTTCGTCAAGATCACAAACAGTTTTAGTAAGTTCAACAATGGACAGTAAATAGTGTTTGCACATTAATTCGATAAGCTCCAAACCCTGTTGATCAAAAAGAGCCACTATATCCAGATGAAATTGAGAGTTAGCTTCCAACCCCGTAGGGTATTCCCAGCGCCTAAGTCCTTTAGGGACCACTTTGTTTTTAAGGCACTCGTTAAAATATGACACTTCAAGTTGGATTTTCTTTAGCTTAACCAACAGTTTGTCAAGCTCACCTAAGTTAATAGAAATTGAAGGTGCCTCATTGTCAACGTTTACAATGTGAGATTGAATTTTGTCGTTTTCTGGACAAAAAAACGAACTGTTGGACAACCAGTTACTAAAGTTAAAATTGTTACCTGCAGTAGAAGGGTTGTCAAGCTGAACCACATCGGATAAAAGTGGATTCACTTTGGGTACGACGGTTGGAACTTGGTTCAACATAATATCCGCACCTTCGCTGCAACTCCTGCCATCCATGGAATTGGTCGCAGTATGGGTTGAAGTTCGTAGTGAAGGTGGGACTTCATCTAAACTGGTCGATATAATCCTCTGGCCACAAGGTAAACTGTAAAGTACATTCCTAGAGGGTAACCCTCGCTCGGTCCCACTAGCCACTAGAGCCGTTAGCTCTGGCGGCTTCCAAATAGGCCGGAAGTGATGTTTTCTGGGCGTCAACTCTGCATTCCAATTTATCCAGACGTGCTAGTACGCAGTCAAGTCGCGAAATTACCGTTTCAAACTTGTTAGAGTCAGTAGTCAGAGTTGAACCATTAGGTTCATTAGTCAGTTTTAAAATACCAGGCGTTTTATCGAACGACGTGCCAATATCCTCTACTTCTGCCCCAGACGCCATAACAAACTAAAACAACAGCAAGGCAAACATTACTTCAGTTGACAACGTCTTTTACAATGAGTGTAAATTTATTAAAGAAATGTTTTTGTGTAGGGGGTATCCAGAAGTATTGATTGATGAAATTATAGAGGAAGTAGTCACTAAACAGCAGTCACATTTTTACACCCCTGTTTTGAACAATTTTGTATGCCCACCTACACTTACCATACCAGTTGTTGCCCCTGAAACTAATTCTTTCAATACTTCTTTTATAACATCGTATAACTTAAATAGCAGTGACTGTTTTAAAATATTATTGAAGAATTGGGACATTTTTAAAGGTGACAACAGATTATTTTTAAGTGTAGGTGAATGGCCCGTTGTGATTTATAGGAGGGGTAAGAACTTGAAAGAATACTGTGAAAACAACAAGGTCAGTATGGTTAGAACACCAGGAATGTATAAATGTCAATCTTGCAATTATTGTGCTCACATTTTAGAATCTAATAGATTCTTTATAGGTAAACACCAATATTATTTAAAGTTGAGAAACAACTGCAATTCCACTATGGTAGTGTACCTTGCTTTATGTCAGTCCTGCCCTGCTTATTATGTAGGCAAGACTGAAAGAAAGTTACGTAATCGTATTTATGATACGCAGCCAGGGCTAAATGAAGGGTGTACTATTAGTAGTATACTAAAACTTAAAAGTCTAGTTCGCTAAACTTGTTTAGTATTATCTATAGACAATCTTGAATTTGTTCATTACCAAGTGAGTGAGGGTCTACACACTTAGTTCATAAATACAGGTTTCCCATAGTTTTTATACACACACATGTGTTTATGTTTGACGTTTGTATTAATTTAAATATTGTTTACTGGTTTTTATATAAAGATTTGAGTAATGTGTTTTTAAAAATGGGTGGCACTGTTTGTTCTAAAATTTATTTGATTGGTTAAACTGAAGGTATTCATTTGTATTTAACTGGACTATTTTAATTTGTGAGTTGTCTGAAGAAGTTTGTGTTATACATAAACGAAAAGCGCTTAACTATTTCACTTTGTCTGTGCCTTCCTTACTTCGTTGCCCAGGGATTTGTTTTATCAGTCTGTTTGCCTTGCTGTTTTTTTAGTTTGTTATGGTGTCTGGGGCAGAAGTAGAGGATATTGGCACGTTGTTCGATAAAATGCCTGGTATTTTAAAACTGACTAATGAACCTAATGGTTCAACTCTGACTACTGACTCTAACAAGTTTGAAATGGTAATTTCGCGACTTGACTGCGTACTAGCACATCTGGATAAATTGGAACGCAGAGTTGACGCCCAGGAAACATCAATTCCGGCCTTTTTGGAAGCCGCCAGAGCTAATGGCTCTACGCTAGTGGCTAGTGGGACCGAGCGAGGGTTACCCTCTAGTAATGTACTTTACAGTTTACCTTGTGGCCAGAGGATTATATCGACCAGTTTAGATGAAGTCCCACCTTCACTACGAACTTCAACCCATACTGTGACTAATTCCATGGATGGCAGGAGTTGCAACGAAGGTGCGGATATTATGTTGAACCAAGTTCCAACCGTCGTACCCAAAGTGAATCCACTTTTATCCGATGTGGTTCAACTTGACAACCCTTCTACTGCAGGTAACAATTTTAACTTTAGTAACTGGTTGTCCAACAGTTCGTTTTATTGTCCAGAAAACGACAAAATTCAATCTCACAACGTAAACGTTGACAATGAGGCACCTTCAATTTCTATTAACTTAGGTGAGCTTGACAAACTGTTGGTTAAGCTAAAGAAAATCCAACTTGAAGTGTCATATTTTAACGAGTGCCTTAAAAACAAAGTGGTCCCTAAAGGACTTAGGCGCTGACAATACCCTACGGGGTTGGAAGGTAACTCTCAATTTCATCTGGATATAGTGGCTCTTTTTGATCGACAGGGTTTGGAGCTTATCGAATTAATGTGCAAACACTATTTACTGTCCATTGATGAACTTACTAAAACTGTTTGTGATCTTGACAAAAGAATCAAACTGGACAACGAATTTGTTCATTATAAATACGAATACAATAGAATTTTTACAAGCATTGATTTGAATTTATGTAAGTTGAAGTCCAACAAAGTAAAAAAACTGGACAGAGACATGAAGGCCTATAAAGAGGGTACAGCATACCCTAAACCTTCAGTAGCTCAAGCATGGCAAGGTTTTAAAAAACCAGGCCAGTCAAACTCTGGTAACAACATAAACAGTGTGCCTGGAGAATTTAATTTTGTTGCTGATGATTTTCCATTAAATGATTCTTTAAACCGTGAACCAACACAATCCTTTTCTAATAATAATGATGCAATGCAACAGAATAAACTGTCCGGGCACTATAATTTGACATCTAATGGCCCTAATTTTTTAGGGACAAGACAGAAGCAACTACCCAGATACACTGGTCAAAAGAAAAGACAAAAGAACAATTGAATAATGTAGAGTCTTCTGTTTCCTCTTCTAACCCTGTACCAGCTAATGCCTCTTTAATTGAAGTAGATTATGAATCTTGCCTGTCTTTTTCTAATTGGGAAGACAATATTGTGAAAGTAGTAGACAATTCTGTTTTACCAGTAACTAATGATACAACATCTCATGAATGTACTAAACCTGTCCTTTTACATAATGCTAATGGTGAATTTACTGTGTATAACTTTTCACATGTTTTCATTCCATCTGATCTTATTGAATTGTTATCTAAAGGGAATACTTATGTTCCCCCTCAAAAAATTGATATTGTGAACACTATCAAGGATTTAAAACTTTTTATTAGAAAATTGAACTTAAATTTGATTTTGGGTAACTCTACGGCGAGTCAGCTTAGCCAGTTTAGAGTACCTAGCACTTTTAATCCGCCTTTACACCCCTTACTTAAAATGTTCGAACAGATATGTGAACTAGACATTCGCAATCTAACAGGGTCTAGGAACTTTAACAGTGTTGAACACTATAAAGAGAAAGAGTGTTTTGATTTTTTAAGAGTTAACGACATTAGGGTGTGTAAACCTGATAAAGGTGGAGGTGCTGTCATTTTTGATAATGGCGACTATTCCAAAAGAATGCTAAACTTGCTAAATTCTGCCTCGTATGTGGAAAGTTCCCTCTCTGAAATTAACAAAGCTTATAGTCTAATTAAGAACACTATTGAGGACATGTTTATTGAAGGGAGAATCACCCAAAATGTTTACAACTATATGTCAATTTCTTACCCAAGATTTCCGTGCCTTTTTGGGATACCTAAGATCCACAAAGACCTTACGGATCCCCCTATGAGACCACTAGTAGACAGTAGGGGGTCTCCAACTTATGCGTGTGCTAAAGTTGTTGATTCTATTTTACAAAAGTAATTAGTTAATATTAAACAAATCTGCAAGGATTCATGGATGTTCTTGAAGAATATCAATGATTTAGAATTCAATCCTAGCTTCAATTTTTTAACGATCGATGTGAAAGATTATATACCTGTATTCCCCACGATATTGCGCTGGATTGGGTAAGTGAAACTTTAAAATTAGAGGGAAGTGCCCCTAGTGAAATAGCCATGGTGATAGAACTTCTTGACCTAATTTTGGATAACAACTTCTTTGTCTTTGAGGGTGGTTTCTACCTCCAAAAAATCGGTGTTGCCATGGGCTCACAGTGTGGAACCAGTGTAGCCAATATGGTTATGACTCACTGGGAACACTTGTTTGTTTACCACAATTGTATATTCAAGGATTGTATGATTTTTTATACACATTTCCTTGACGATATTTTTATTTTATTAGATGGAGATTCTACTTGTAGCTCCCAGCTGGTTGAATATTTTAATGCTACTACCCCTTTTTTGAATTTTACACATAATTTTGATTCATTATCGATTGCTTATTTAGATATTTGGTTAGTAAAAGACACTTCACTTAATATGTGGGCGGCATCAATTTATAGGAAAACTACCTACTGTAACTCTATGTTACACTTTACTAGTTGTCCTCCTCAACACCAGAAGCGATCTATTATCAATGGGCAACTTGTTCAAGCTGCCCGCATTACTTCAGTTGACGATGTCTTTTACAATGAGTGTAAATTTATTAAAGAAATGTTTTTGTGTAGGGGGTATCCAGAAGTATTGATTGATGAAATTATAGAGGAAGTAGTCACTAAACGGCAGTCACATTTTTACACCCCTATTTTGAACAATTTTGTATGCCCACCTACACTTACCATACCAGTTCTTGCCCCTGAAACTAATTCTTTCAATACTTCTTTTATAACATCGTATAACTTAAATAGCAGTGACTGTTTTAAAATATTATTGAAGAATTGGGACATTTTTAAAGGTGACAACAGAGTATTTTTAAGTGTAGGTGAACGGCCCATTGTGATTTATAGGAGGGGTAAGAACTTGAAAGAATACTGTGAAAACAACAAGGTCAGTATGGTTAGAACACCAGGAATGTATAAATGTCAATCTTGCAATTATTGTGCTCACATTTTAGAATCTAATAGATTCTTTACAGGTAAACACCAATATTATTTAAAGTTGAGAAACAACTGCAATTCCACTATGGTAGTGTACCTTGCTTTATGTCAGTCCTGCCCTGCTTATTATGTAAGCAAGACTGAAAGAAAGTTACGTAATCGTATTTATGAGCATTTATATGCAATCAAGAAACAAAAACTTGAAAATGCATTAGCAAAACATGTGGAACAATTTCCTGACCACTCCTTTAAGTTTATTGTGATTGATCAAGCTAATACTAGATTACGGGGAGGGCCAGTAGAATTTAGACTGGAAGAACTAGAGTTAACATGGCAAATTAGATTGAATGCCTATACTCAGCCAGGGCTAAATGAAGGGTGTACTATTAGTAGTATACTAAAACTTAAAAGTCTAGTTCGCTAAACTTGTTTAGTATTATCTACAGACAATCTTGAATTAGTTCATTACCAAGTGAGTGAGGGCTTCACACTTAGTTCATAAATACAGGTTTCCCATAGTTTTTATACACACACATGTGTTTATGTTTGACGTTTGTATTAATTTAAATATTGTTTACTGGTTTTTATAAAAAGATTTGAGTAATGTGTTTTAAAAATGGGTGTCACTCTTTGTTCTAAAATTTATTTGATTGGTTAAACTGAAGGTATTCATTTGTATTTAACTGGACTATTTTAATTTGTGAGTTGTCTGAAGAAGTTTGTGTTATACATAAACGAAAAGCGCTTAACTATTTCACTTTGTCTGTGCATTCCTTACTTCGTTGCCCAGGGATTTGTTTTATCAGTATGTTTGCCTTGCTGTTTTTTTTAGCTTTAATATGATATTTAAAAAAAAAAGGTGTTTCTTCATTTTAGTTTTATGTACTGTTGCTTTTGTACACATAGAGGACTGTTGGTGGGGATATGCGGACACCTATGAACGGTTTTGCACATTCCTTACCCCTTTCTCCTGTTCTACATTGCAGGGGCATGTTTATTCTGAGAACTCTGCTCTCAGACATGCCTCCTGCACTCGTACACACTTTGTGTAAGCCTAGGAGCTCGGGCAGAATGCCTTATTATTATGAATGGCGTGCTGCCGTCCTGCTCCTAATCAGGCACTTCTGTACAGGACTAAGCTAGTCCTGCACGGAAGTTTAGTAAATCCGGGGTAATGTATTTTACTGGATATATCAGAAGTTATATTTCATTGTTTGCCAGCATTTAAGTAATACTTTGTTTGTTTGTTGCTAACTTACATAAAGCATCAAGTTTGTTTTATGTGAACATCAATGAAAGTTTGTGCATTTTAATTATCAGTGCATCCTTCTTTCCCTCATTTTCTCCACATAAGGATTTTCATATCTTTCATTTCTTGTTATACACATAGGGGACTGTTGGTGAGGATTGAAATTATAGGTTAAAACAAAAAATTCACTTATTATCATTAATGATTTAAAATTCCCTTTCCATATTTATAAATTGCCATTTTATGGCATATATTGAAAAATTTTAGATTTGAATGGCAACATTTTATTTTGTATGATCAACAAAGGTTAAACTGAATGATTATTGTCAATCAAATACTATTTGTTCAGAATGTGATTGGTACATTCTGTCACATTCCTAGTTCAGTACGTCAAGCATGGGCAACAATGCCCATCCAGTTTTGCCAGAATACCATTCACTAGTTCATGTGGTGTGTTTCCAGGCTGTTCTTAAAATATCCAAACCAATATCTGTCCTGTTACATGCAGTGGTCACTCTGCCAGTGAACCACTCAATACACCTTCCATTCCCAGAGATATTTCCACAAAGGAAATCTGATGACTCTCTAGTACTTGTCGGCAACCCAAAACACCCCTACAATCAGCTATCCCCATATGTCCAGCACGTCTAAGCAAACTTATCTCCCAGACCACTACAAGGGGTACTGCACAAGACCAGGTGCTCTTAGTCTTTCACAATAACTCAGAATTCTACTCTTATGTAAGTCCTTAATGTGTTTGGACCAAAATACATTTTAAATATAAAATTGAGCTTATGTTTTTTTTAATCAAGAATCAACTTAGTGAGCTAAACAAAGTGTTGGAAGACTATCAATATGTGCACCTGTGGTTTAAAACAGGCATTTATTGTATATATTTTTTTAAACCAAAAACTTCATTGCCAGGAATCATCTCGGAGGCTCCTCAGAGCCTTTAAGCATTATTGTCACTCTGTCTCTGTTACCACAGCAACCTGGGAGTATCTGTTTCTGTTAGTGTGTCCGTGTACTGCATAACAGAGGCTTGTGATGCACCTGAAGCAAAGCTTCACTTCACTGCAACTTCAAGTCTAAATCCCCTCCCATTCAGTAAGGCAGCAGCCAGGAAAAGAATGGAGAGCAAACAGATTAAAAAAAACTCCCAACAAGCCGTCACAACAATAGATAACACATTCTTCCAGCCTTCCCACCTCTCACTCAGCAGATGTATAGACAAACTATTCTCTTCCAAAATATCCAAAATCATAGTTTTATCCATCCCCTTCCCCTGGATCCAGGCTAAAACACCAAATGTTTCTTCCTAATACACAAGCATCAGTAAACCTCGATCACAAGCCGCAACCCACAGCATCCCTGAGACGAACATGACAACATACAACAGCTGACAAACACAGCTGCATCCACACACATCATGTCAGGCTTAATCAAACAGCACTCAAAGCTATGATGTTATTTGTCTTTTCAGCTTTTCCGGGTTAGGGGTCACCACAGTGGAACTCCGGTCTGCTAATGATTGGCAGTAGATTTTTTTTTTATGGTGCCGAGTTGCCAGCCCGACTCCCAACCTTCAGCAAAGGCACATTTATTCACGCAGAGGCCACTCGACCACGGGGAGGACATGCAGACTCCACGCAGAAGGTACTCCAGCCATGAATCTAACAGGAGAACCTCTTGTTGTGAGGCAACAATGCTGCCGCTCTACCACCACGGCTTAGCACTCAAAGCTATGATACCTGCCATAATTGATATTAACTATGTTTAGATAGAATAATAATGACATTTGTACTAACTGCCAGACATGGCTGCATCCACACGCACCATATCAGGATTGATCAAACAGCACTTGAAGCTATGATACCTGCCATAATTGATATTAACTATATTTAGACAGAATAATGATGACATTTGTACTAAGAGCTTGCTACTTTTATTTAACCAGGATATACATGACATTTCTAAATCATACTTTAACTGAAGAAGGCATTAGTCTCCATTACAGCATTTTTTTCAAAACACTCTACTGTTACTGCTATTATATATGATGTTAATTTGCTACATTTGAGTCTGAACTCTGATGAATGGTACCTTATTGAATTAGTTAATTAATTACTTAAATTATTATAAGTAAAATAAATGAAAAATGAACAAGATAAGTATTCATTGAGTTCAAGAAGGGGAATAGAAATGTCTATGTTTGTATTATATGTTGCTTTGTTTGGCTTATATATAATGTAAATAGTAACCCATCTTGACCTACATTTGTTTGTGAAGAATTACTGGACTCTTTGAACATTCTGAATAAATCATTACCATTTCTCAGTTGTTTAAAAAACCTTTTTTTTAAAATAAAAACAAGTGATGTACCACATCAGTTGATACTTTGAGAGATATAGTAGTAAGAGTTATTTTTTGGGACAGCTATCTTGGAATCAGTTTTTTGTTTCTTCTTTCTAGTATCAGTCCATGGATTTTTTTATTATTTTAAGATTAGGGGGCCATCCATTCCATTTCTTCTTGGATAGACACTATGTTGTTGTTTTTGATGAATATAGTAGCTTCTTCTAAGTCATTAAAGGTTCTCATCTCATTGGCAAAAAGTATTTTTATCTTGGCTGGAAAGGCCAGCTGTGCTTTAATTGTGTTTTGTTTCAAGAGTTTCATTATTGGCCAGATTTTCTTCCTTTGTTCTAGTATTCTGGAAGAATAATCATTGTGAAATCTTATCAGGCTTTGATTGTATTTTAAGGGTGATTTTCTCCAAACAAATTTTAATATTAGTTCCTTCTCCAGAAATGAAAGAAATTTTATAACTATGGATCTAGGTGGAGTATTTCTTGAGTTAGAAGCAGGTTTCCTCAGTGCTCTACGTCCCCTTTCAATTCCAAATGAAAGTCCATCTTTCAAGTCTGAAAAGTCAGGAATCCAGGTTGTTAAGAATGAAATAATGTCTTCACTTTCATTGTTTTCAGGCATACCAAAGATCCTTATGTTGTTTCTCCTTTCCATGTTTCCTAAGTCATCTATTTTGTTAAGCAGCCATGTATTCTGTTTAATTCATTACATCTGTGTGTTGCCTCCAGGTGTATCTACAGTTAACTCCTACTGACTCCTCTAGGTATCAAATATTGTTTGCTCCTATTTGCATCAATAATTCCAAAACCATTTTATGTACAAGGTTTTAAAATATTTCATCTTAAAGCTTACACAATAGCAAACTCAACTGCATTAACATTTGCCCCCAGATTCTGTATTCCTTGCATGGCATGTAGGATCAGTGCAGGAGCTCTAGCAGGCAATATGTCTGCCATGCGATCCAGGAACAGCCTGCAGGGGCATGCACGAGCGCTCCTGCACTAGTCCTGCACGGACTAAGCCCCTGTATGCAAGTCACCCCCATTTGCAGGAGAACTCCATGCAAATGAGGTGAATTTGCAATCTAGGAAGCTGGAAACTGGCCGTGCAGGACTAGTGCAATCTGCAGAAAAGTAGTTGGTTAGTAACCGAGTACATTTCTGCAAAATACAAAAAGGAGCTGTGACAGCTACAAATAAAGGCTGCATATCAGTCAGGAAGCATGCCAATTATAATGAATGTGTGTGCTAGCTGCCCTGGAAGCTATCATGATTCCCACATTTGGCATCTGATGCAGCTGTACCAGAGATTTGCCAATGGTGACATCCCCTGCGGTCACCTAGTGGGGGATGCTGGTTACACACTGGAGTCGTGGCTGATGACACCCATCAGAAATGCACACACACCTGAACAAGAATACCATAATGAGGCACACACACAGACCAGACATAACAGAGCATGTGTTTGGGATGCTTAAGCCATGGTTCCGTTGTCTGGACACATCCGGTGGTGCCTTGAAGTACTCAACAGCTACACGTACCCAAATTGTTATGGTATGTGCCATGCTACACAATATGATCCTGCGGAAACAGCTGCAGCAGGGACAGAATGGGGCAGGGCCACACAGTCCCCCACCAATTCCAAGGGCTGCACAGGCACAGAGTGACTCAGAGGAGGAACAACATGAGCCTGTCCCAGTAGGCAGATGGAGGCATGCCCAATATGCCGAGGATGTGGCAAAGAGACAACACATAGGACATACACTGACACAGTAGGGACCCAGGGAATGACACCTCTCTCTGACTCACACATACAGTAAAAGGGATACCAAACATGACACTACCTGTGCTCAACCATGTATAGGGCATGTACTATGTGCATCTGACATATGCAGCCCTCCAGCACCATTATCAATCCTGGCACACCCACAAGGTAAGTCAGTCAACCTACCAATTGCCAAATGGAGTAGAATATGTTGTTACCTGTATCTATGGTATGGATGTAAACATGCAAGGGAACTGGGTGGCTGAATGTTATGGCAGCAGATAGTAGACACCCATAGTGGCACCATGACATATGTAGCACATACCGGAGTCACCATAGTAGCCAGTACTACACAGGGTGACAAACCCCACTGCAGGAAATGTGCTGCTGACATGTGTGTCCATATGACTCACACATGCCAGTTAGGGAAGTTCACATACCCAACAACAGTCTCAGCCAGCAGGACAGGTGTAGACAATCCAAAGCAGAGCCTGTGCTATGGCCTCTGAATGATGCCTATAAGTAACCCCCCCAGGCCTACACAGACTACAGCAGGTCAGGCAGTGGGATGTTAGTTCTGAAGGGTAGGAAGTCAGACACTAATATGTAGGGCAACCAAAGCTAAGACCTGTAGTACACTGATATAAGGTTAGAATACAGAATGAAATGGAGTACCTGACATACCAGTACAGTCATTGCAAATGTGTGCTTGTGCCAGGTGTGCCCCCATCCTATGAAGATAGGTAGAAACAGTAAGGTGTGCCCCCCAATCCTGTGTAGAAATGTAGAAACAGTCAGGTGTGCCCCCCAGTCCTGTGTAGAAAGGTAGTAACAGTGAGGTGTGCCCCCCAATCCTGTGTAGAAATGTAGTAACAGTCAGGTGTACCCCCCACTCCCATGTAGACATGTAGAAACAGTCAAGTGTTTTCCCCCCACTCCTATGTAGAAATGTAGTAACAGTCATGTGTGTCCCCCAATCATGTGTAGAAATGTAAAAACAGTCAGGTGTGCCCCCCCACAACCCTATGTAGAAATGTAGTAACAGCCAGGTGTGCCCCCCACTCTCATGTAGATATGTAGAAACAGTCAGGTGTGCCCCCCCCAATCCTGTGTAGAAATGTAGTAATAGTCAGGTGTACCCCCCCCAATCCTGTTTAAAAATGTAAAAACAGTCAGGTGTGACCTCCCACAACCCTGTGTAAAAATGTAGTAACAGTCAGGTGTGGCCCCCCCTCTCATGTAGACATGTAGAAACAGTCAGGTGTGCCCCCCCAATCCTGTGTAGAAATGTAGTAATAGTCAGGTGTGCCCTCCCAATCCTGTGTAGAAATTTAAAAAGAGTCAGACGTGGCCCCCCACAACCCTATGTACATATGTAGTAACAGTCAGGTGTCCTCTCCACTCCCATGTAGACATGTAAAACAGTCAAGTGTGTCCCTCCAATCCTGTGTAGAAAGTAGTAACAGTCAGGTGTGCCCTCAGTCCTGTGTAGAAATATAAACACAGTCAGGTGTGGCCCCCCACAACCTTATGTAGAAATGTAGTAACAGTTAGGTGTGCCCCCAACGCCTATGTAGATGTGAAAACAGACAGGTCTGCCCCTTCCCCCAATCCACTGTAGAAATGTAGTGGCATTCAGGTCTGCCCTCCTCCAATCCTGTGTAGACATGTAGTAACATATATGAGTAGGTATAATACGAGTGGAGCACAGATAGCCAGAGGTGGCCAAGGTAGCAGGATAGGTTGTAGTATTTGCACAATATGCAGGTCTGAGTGTGTTAGGATGGTGTGTGTTTCATAATGTCTGAGAGTAGTCAGTATGTATGCATGTTGAGGTAAGATCTGGTGGCCATTGCCCACTACTGCTGATAACAGGGACAAGCCCTCACGACTGCAGTGTCAAAGACAATCCCCAGTAATATAACACATGCAAGCAGTAAGCCATTGTAAATGCATGGTAGTAATATGTGTCACCATCTGAAAGACTGACATGGCATGGCTGTTGGGCTAGATATACAAGCAGTACACAGGGGAAAGTACCCCAGACATACAGTATATATTGTGCCACTGTGAAATGGTGACACCCTTGGATATGTACATGTAGGTATGCATCACAGTAACAGGACCTGTAGTAGGGGATACCAGTGATGTCTGCCTGAAAACCTGCAGATCACAAAGGAGGTAGGACTGATGTATTGGGAATCAGTTGATATACCCACACATACCAGCATAACTGTAATGCCCCATGCATATCTGTGTGTCAGATGCAAGTAGTGTCCATAGCACACATTCACCCAGCCATGCATACACCACCCACAGGCACCTCTCTGGCTATATCCCTGCTGTGGGGAATGGGTACAGTATGACCCCATCTATATTTGGCAAAAGCAGAAGACTGCAGCATGCAACGCAGGTGTCCCATGCAGGTGTGTCCCTAGCTGTAGGTAGCACCCTGCCAGCATCCACACCCCTTGATCAAGACTGATAGAAGGTATTGGCATGAACAACTATCACATCTACCCTGTCACCCCAGGGGAATATACTGTATGGTGGTCTGTCACTGTAGGACTGACAGAATGCAACAGCCTGCCACATCTGGCCTGCATCAAAACCTAATGCCCCACAGGCGCCTGCCAAAGGCCTATGTCTCACAGGTACTGCCAATGCATGTTAACACCCAAATAACAACACAACACACTCCATTTAAGCCATATGCAAGGTCATGTGAACAAACCACAGTAACATGTCCACCATGTCCCACTGCATGAACTGTGGAGCAACACTAAAACACACCTGTGATATGGTGATACCCTTATGGAAAGTATCACAGAATGTATGCATAATGTACGGAAGAGGTTAGAATAACAGAGGGCGGTGTGGGGGCATGGGCAGCATGGAATGTACAGGGTCTGACACCAAGTTGTGTGCACACTGTCCCTGGCTGCAAACACATAAATGGGTGGCTACACACCTGCCTGTATACCACAATAGAGTAAATGCCCTGAGCCATGGCCCCTACCTTTGGCTAACATGTGCAAATCTGTACAGCTACGAGGCATTGCCACAGCAAGGTAAGGCCATACTGCCATGTTGATGGGTGGGGAAGTATGGGATCCTCTGCCAGCACTGTACCAAGGTGCTGAACAGGATACTCAAATCCAGCACCAAGTATCTGCAGCTCCCCCTCCAGAATGGCATAACTTACTATAAATACGTAGGTGTCTGCCCACAATACCAGGCACAGCTGCAGTAACCCTTGCCCCACAAGTCATCACTGTAAGCAAAAACGTCCACCTGACAGTACATGAGAACAGAAAACATCACTGTGTATAACAGTACACATGTCTGAATATCTCTGATAACAGCAGCACCATGCAGCTGAAGCAACACAGACACAATCACCTACAGTACACACTATCCCCTACACAGTTTATCCCCATATTGCCAATTGATTGATGGATACCCTGCAGAAACAGTATCCTACCTGTAGGTATACAACACAAATGTCCCCG